>NW_026099572.1:37634392-37672874 GCF_025091365.1 Daktulosphaira vitifoliae | reverse complement strand
TTTTTTTTTTTTTTTTTTGATAATTGTTTATGGCTACTGAGAGCATTAGTATAAAACGCACATGAACTCAATGAGATACGTCACTCAAAAAATATCTACGATGACGTTTTCAAGTACCTCTTGATACATATTAAAATAATGATTATACCAATTCTAACATGAAAGGGAATTGTGCACTTAAAGAACGACTACTAGAAAAAAACAAACGGTGATATTACAAATTGCACAACACATTACTTGTAGTTGTAAAAATAATAAAACAAATTATTCGTAAGGGTGAAAATAATAGAAAAAAACCATTGATGGATGATACCTTAGAGCTTGTTTATAACCACTTTGAAGTTAAAAATAATGATGTCTGTCTGAAAAAATGTGTATTACTCTACATTTAGAAACTATACTTTATGAGTGAACCAAGTGGTTAGTCAGTGACTCTAGTTTTAGGTATGATAGTTTAAAAATTATTTATTAAGAACAACAAATTATAGTTATAGCAAAATTCAAAATAATAAGTTATAACAGGTACTAGCCGGTTCGAAACGAATATTATACTTTTAATTTAAGTAATTTTTTTATAATACTTGAATATTACAACGCAAAATAATAACATTAATACTATTTTTATTTTAATAATAAATAAACCAGACCGAAACTCAACGATTTTTTTCTATTATAATATTAGTCATGCATGTAAAAGAATATTTTTTGCGATTTTTTAAAAAGTTTATAATTATTTAATTGTTATAACCAACTAAATTCTGCTATTTTACTCAAAAATTATTATGAGTTAATGATTCATCCGATAGTAATTTTCATATTTTTTTTCACCACACTTGTTTGGAAAAATGATCAACTATAAAAAATGTATAAGTTAATACCTTACGAAAATACTAAAGTAATCAGTACAAAACTTTGATTAAATTTTTTATAAATACTGAACTGTAAGTGATTTTATTTGGTGTACTAACATGACCGATAAAAACTCAAATAGTTAAGGGTCAAATATAAAGTTATTAAATTACTAACTGATAGAGTAGAAAATAGTAACTTGAAATTAAAATTTTATTTTTAATAAATACATTGGCCGTGTTCAACATATCAAGACATTTTTTTCATTTTAATTTTGGACAATGTTCTGGAAAAGTCCAACCTTTTAATAAGTACATTAAATAAAAGCTTCATAAATTTACTTAATGATTAAGAAAATATTTTTATCTCTACGATTACATTTAAATAAGTAATCAATCGAAAAGTCAAAAACTATGAAATGTAAAATTTGTAATTTTTGTTTTATAAAATATTTTTCGTGCTATTGTTTTTTGATAAATATTAACTATATACTGGCTTTTTAATGAAAGCTCGAGGTACCCCACACAGAGAAACAAATTACTCTTTTTCTCTACATTACAAAAAAAAATTATCTTTAATTTAAAAGTTTTGGGTAATATTTATTAGTTCAATTTTTTAAATGCACTTTAATAGTAAAATTTTCTTAATTATCGCGTTTAATATTTCTTTCAAACATTAATATTAGAACCAATCAGTTATTATTTTCAAAAAATCTATTAGCCTAATAAATTATTTAAGGAAAGTAATATATTTAACATTGATACATTGAATAATTTGAATCTCAGGTCAACTATGTTTAAGTACACAAGAGTAATAATAATACTCGCTTTAATTATTTAATACTATT
Source organism: Daktulosphaira vitifoliae (assembly GCF_025091365.1). NCBI lineage: Eukaryota > Metazoa > Arthropoda > Insecta > Hemiptera > Phylloxeridae > Daktulosphaira > Daktulosphaira vitifoliae. Next base: position 37,671,178 of record NW_026099572.1, on the reverse strand, counting down.
AAAAGTTTAGTAGCACTAAGATGACTTATTTTTAAACAAAAAAAGGGTGTATGCAAATAATAAAGTTACAAAGAATCAACAAAATTAAAATTAAAATAAATACAATTATGAATGTATTAAAACCAGGTGTAGTAGAAAATTAAAGTGCTCGAATGATTTTCTGAAGTTTAAAATTTTTGATACAATTATACTACTTCATGATTTTAACATTTAATTACCTAGTAGTACACTAATTACCTTGCTTAAAACTGAAAATCGAGTTAAGGCAACACTAGTAACCAGTAAAGTTAATATAATTATAGAAAAAATTAGATTAAGTAAAATAACGAAACATTCTATTTATGATATTCTTCTGTATTTAGCGATTAACATCACTATATTTAAACCAAGAAAAAATATAACAAAGTAAAACTTTTTCCTCAATCAATATAATTCAATAATATTTAAACTTTATTCCGTTCAGTAGTTTTTTTGGATATTTCTGCTGGGTTCAGTACAGACAAATTAAAAAACATTTTTATAAGATTGATTATAAAATTCAATTTTTACAGTATATATCAAAAGCCTCAATTATTTTATTTATATATACAACCAATATAATTACAATTTTTTCATTTGAAATAAACAAAACAAATTATTTTAAAAACGATTACTTATTAAACATATATTTTTCGATTATGTTATTGAAATGTTCAAGTATTCAATAAAACTTCAGCTACATTTTCCATTATTTCAGAGTACGTAGTTATCATTTTAGATATGAATAACTCTCTAAATTACCTCTCTGATCTTATAAAACTACTTGGGTTTATTCACTGTTAGTTTAAATGTTTTGTTCAGCTTATTCCACATATTATTTAATTAATGTGACCCATTGAATTCTTCGTCACACTCTAATCTATGCATGTCTTTTATTATAATGTTATAATTTGGTTGTTTTATTTATTCACGAGCTCAGACTGGAGTAGACGGAAACCCCAATTCGGCATGCACGTGCTCCTGTATTGGTTTTCTTTCCTCAATAGTCAAGAGAAACACGGGCGCTCCTGTGCTTGTCTTGGCGAACGTGATCACATCAACTAGACGCGCGCTCGTGTACCCGCACACAATGATCGTGGATAATCGTCGTCACCGCTGGCCAAATAGATAGTAGCAGTAAAAACACCATAAAAACAAACTTAGCATAAAGGAAAATTAATAAAAAGAATAAAAAAGAAAATACACTGACAGTGATGATCGGGGTGCTCATAGTGGACGTGATCGTGTTCCGGACCACCGATCCAAGACGTCTCATTATAGGTTTTCTAAAACAGTTTTCTAGATACAACACTAGAGCAAAAACCTAAAATTTGTCAAGGTTATAATAAAATAAGTTTTCTATAAGTACAAGTAGTATGCAAACCAAAAAAAAATATAAAAATATTTTCTTCATTTTGTTGAGTTTAAATGCATTTATATAATGTCATAATACTATATACAACTACTATGTATTCCTAATTCTATATTTTATTGTTAATTCTAGGCAAAAATTTGATTTTTTTGAAAGTATACAGAAATAATAAATAATTCATAAAAATGCCTTCTATGCCTTCTTTTCGTGCTATATTACGACCCCAACGAAGTGGCTTTTAGAGTTGTGTTTTAATATTTTTTAATTTTAACTAATATTTTAAAATATATTAAAAATAAATTCAATACATAAAAGCAACAGCACAGTATTCAGAACATTTTTTCGATAGCTTTTCAAAATATATATACAAATATAAAGGGCTAGGTTGGGTTTATTAGAGTAGTTCGGACCCCTTAAACAACCCCTCAGATACAGCCTTGCATAAAAACACATTATTTAAAATATTACTTATTATTGAAATAGTCAACGCTGAAATATGTTTCATCAATTAATACTGTATTTAGCCACGATTCTTCACTATGTAAAAAAAAATTATTAGTAAAAAAATGTTCCCTTAATTATTACAATCTTCAAAAATTCTTATATAATTCTTATAAATTTCAGAACTATTGCAAAAGTCCACAACAGACTTTTATCTTCAGCAAATATTTGATCCTACAGCATGCTGTAAATACTTGATAATTCAACTTTGTGAAACCTAAATCATTAATTTAGATACAGTCATAATTGTAGTATTTTTACATGAGAACTTTTTCGGTTTGTGAGTAAAACAGGATTTTAGTTATTATTTGAAGCGTTATGAAGAAAGTTGTAATAATTTTATTGTAGTTTACAAATTGATTGTTCAACCGGTTTAGATGAAAATAAGCAGTAATTTAAAAATCTATTTGGGACCTGAAATTGGTACTCTAAAGCCTATTAGGTAGGTATAATAAATAGTTATACTAAAAATCGCTCTAAGTTAATGTATGATTTGCGTGAAAATCAAAGTAATTATTTTTATTATTATACTGTCCACTTTCTAAATTGATAGATTGGCGGTAATCTACCATTAATTATTATTCCTTTAAAGGTAATTTATCCAGATATTATGAATTGCGTTTAAATTAACTACTAGTTATTATCTATGATATAGTTGAAACCATTGCCATAAGTGTCTATGGAATGTTTGCCCATTTTAATCTCTTCAGTGGTTTATTATTAAATTATTACGTTATGCAGTTCAAACGTATAAGGTATACCACATGTGGTCAAGTTGTTAACTTTTTCCTGAATAATTATTTTAATACTCAGTAAAATCATTTAAGTTAAAGGTTTTTAAAAACTGTATCGGCTGGAGATCACGTAAATTCAAAGACCATATGGCGCGTGCTTCGTATTTCAGAGTCTGTCTAATCATCGCCTCGCCGCCACCGCAGAATCCGGACACAGTGCATCTGTTCGCATTAATTATATTTCAATTTTTATGTTCAACCTACACACATTTACACACGTTTATAATAGCAAGTGATATACGACTACAGAAGGTAAATACCAACCGCCGTAGACATTGAAATATTTATTCTCAGTGCCAACTAATTTTTGACAGAAATACCATGTTATTATAATTTTCATCTCCATTGTTAATCATTAAATCTTTTGGTTTTGTTATAAGTATACCTACAAAAAACCTTTTTTTATGTGTTATTTATTACATGCAAAATAAAGTAGTCGTATGGATGTTACATCCGGCAAGTTTGAACGCTTTGTTTAATCTCATAATGTTAAGTCAAAATGTTAATAAGGAGAATCGCATATATAATTTATTGATCAAACAAAACGTATAATATTTTAACCGAAATAAATTATGTTATTAAATGTTTACGGTTTAAAAAAGAAATAATGAAAGAATTTATTAATCAAAATTGTATAATATAATGACACTATATTTTGATAAAGTTTGATTACACATTGGAGCAGTTGTGATTTCATTTTTTTAAATATTGTGAATGGGAGTTGATATGAATTTTCTATACTAACAAATTCTGAAGTGTTTGAATGAACTTCATTTTACATTAATTTCGTGTTTTTAGTGTAAAAAGAAATATTTTTACCAACAAATCTACAGCAAAAAGAAATTACATTCCCTATTTTTTTTCTTTAAGAAATCATAAAAGAAAAGGGAGGATTTTTTTCTTTTAATTGTACCTTAAATTTTTGATTGACAGAAGGTTATTTTCATGTTTAGTTTAGCCTCACATACTTATAAAAAGTGCTTAATCGTTCATAATGTTCCTTGATTAATCAAACAATATCGTTACTGTTTAGTAAAGCATTTTGCAAGTTTTGAAAATCACATGCCTTATGACACTTTGTTTCATATTTGAGATTTATTGATTAATGAGGGTTTATAAACCGCAAACTGTAATTTGAGACATGAGTATATATTTAGCTCATTGTGAAAGGGATGAATAAACGAATATTTTAAATTATTAATGGTAGATTTAGATTATAAACCACTATGACTTGGCTGTATTTTTTGTTGAGTTATATGAGTTAAGTGTAATACATATTTAAGGTAATCAAAGTTATTAGATCTTGCCAGTTTTAAAATAATATAAGGTTAATTATCTTTTCCGTGTCGTTGGAAGAATTAATACTAAATAATTTTTATTCTTCAAAAAACATAATTAAACGTTAACAGAAAACTGTTGTTCGTAACAAAAAGTTTGTACCACTATAGTTAATTAAGATATATTTTAATTAAATAACTTCATTTAAAACACTTCTATTTTATTACGAAACAAGATGCTAAAAATGCATTGTGCAATGCTTCTTTTGTACAATAAATTGAAATTATATTGTTATTATCTCAAACATACATTCATTGAAAGTTTCCAAGTCGTTCAACTTCTCTCTAAAACATGAGAATACAGCCGCATTGCGAAAATAAAGTATCTTCTCATATGATCCGTTACAAAATTATTCGCGGACCTTTTATGTGTGTACTTGATATTATAATATCAAGTATATGCATTAATGACATGTGTCTTCATTGTTATTACTATCACCAAGTATACTTGTTTTTACGTATTACACTAGAAATGTACTACACAATATAATGACTTATGGAATAAAAACCATTCAACTTTTCCGAGTATATAATTACTAATTTTCTAATTGAAACAAAAAGTTTCTATTTACTGTAAACAATAATTAAAAAAGATTGTCGTATACAAAAGTTTCAATTTAAAAATTACTCCTTAGACAGTTAAAGGTTCTAGGGAATAATAATAAAAGTCTTCATAGTATTATTTCATTTTAACATCTATCGTTTCAATATAACTTTTTAGAAAATGATCACCATACAAACATTAGGTTTGGTAAATTCCATCAACAAAAATGTCTAAAAATAATTTTCATTGTAAAACTAAATCATTTTTAATTTTTTACTAAATCTAAATAATTATACTCTGATAGCGATCACATTTTTCACAAAAATCTCATAACATCCAAAACTTATCGAATATACTTTCAAAGAAAGCAAAATTCTTAACGTTTAATCTGCATAAAGCTTTTGAAAATAAAATATAAAATAAAGACATTACTATGCCATATATTTTCGTTCTTTGCACACGAGGGAACAACTGTGACAAATCATCTATAGAGTTGTGTAGATTGTTTTCCCTTTGTCGACACAGCTATTATTGCCTGAGTGCATTATAACAGCGGTTACCGCTGCATTAATATATTTTTCTCTTTATTTCCCCTAAAACCAAAAACCGTCCCCATACATTGTAAACAATGTGCCTCGTAAGCGGTGAGACGATACATCGTTTCTGCACGTGGTTATTGGCTCACACAGCTCACGCAAATATTATCATCCATATCCTGAAAATTCTCCCTTTACATTACCAAAGTTGGTCTTTCCCTACGCTTCACTAAGAATGTGCATTTGTGCTGATCCGAAATGAACACCGGAAACGCCACATAATGGTTGACGATTAATGTCCTAAGGTTCGTCCTTGTGTTGTATCAAACAAGGGGAAAGAACGAAACGAGTTCTTTCCAAAGGCCATAAGGTAGCTGAACCGGACGTCCGGCTGGACAGGAGTCCGACACATCCAAAAATATTCGTAGTAAAACATTAAATTTACTAGGCGACATTGGTAGTTTCACAAGCCGCAATCTACTAGATGTTCAATATTACTGCCAAAAACATGACAATAACGATAACTTAAATTGACAAATAAATTCAATTTTATAGTTGATTATTAGTTATAAATAATAATAATAAATAACTTATAGGTTATTTAATGATACAATTTTATAGTTTAACATTGATTTGTTATGTAATTATAAGTGTCATTTTTAAATAAAAATATAAATTTTATCCAGTATTTAAATTTCGACCATTTAATCTACTACGATATTTCATCTATAGTTTTCAAAGATATTTGATACTTGATATATTTTTTTTCAAAAATATCTTGAAAACTACGAATACAATCTCATTTTGGTTCACAAAAATGGACCAGATTAATAATTGCAGACTTTGAAAATATTAAGTAAAAAACACTACAAAATCCATATTAGTACTTAAATCTAAAATTATTTTTTCACATAATTTCCAATAAAAACTGGAAATTACTTATTTACAATTAAAATTACACTTTTATACTGTCATTACTTTCTTTGCTTCTGATAGTTTTCTGAGATGAAATAAATTTTTAGTTAAAATCAAAATTAACCTTTTTATGATTGTAAATTTTACTAAATTAGCAATTGGAAAAATAAAAACTAAAAAAAAACTACATATTATTAGTTTTCATAAATAAATTAGATTAAAAAGTTTTAATAGAAAGCCCACGACAGAATAAACTTCAATAATATTTGTAGAAGTTTTTATACCACGTTTATTTAAATTATTATAATCGATGATATAGTTAAAAAAAACCTTCTATATATTTGATATTATGAAAATTATTATGGTGAAGTGGTCATTAACCCCTCCAATATTAATGTTATTTTAGTTAAATTGAATGCAAATTTATTTTATTCACATAAATAATTAAAATATAATTATTACATTGTTATCGTAAAGGCACTAGTGAGATTTAATTTAAAATTCTAAAGAAGATAAAAATAATTACTTTAAGTATCAAATATTGTAAAAAGTCATCACTATGAATTTTTCAAAAAATTATTTTTATTGTATAACAATACTTTAATAATACTAGTAATGAATAAATACAAATGTTACAGCTTTGTCATTTTTTTAAAATTTACTTATTGATGAAACTCCTAACTTTTTATTTGTCATTTATTAGTGGTCTTTTATTTTTTAAGTTAAGTAATGTAATATTTATGACAAATAAAATCGATCTACATCATAAAAAACAAAAATGCGTCCATTTCCTTTTCCGAGGGGCCAGAAGTATTGTCATGAATACGTTTATGCGCAAAAATGTCCAGCAATATCAGTAAAATACAGCAGTTGCCATATAAAATTACATTCTATTAATGTACATTTCTTTTTTTTTTTTTTGTTCGCCCTTCGACAATAATAGAAACGGCAGTTTTAATAGACATCATCCCATTTAAGTTATAGCCACTGTCATAGAATGTCCGGACATAATAGTGTATTGCACCAGAGATATGACACCCTTCATTTTTATTTCTTTATCAATTTAACTAGTATATTACCCCAGAAATTTTTTTTTAACAAATATTTTTGACAACTTTCATTATAAAGTTAGTTATTTTAAACATTGAAATTATACTCACATGTGACATAGAAAGAAATGTGCAAGGTATCTGGTTCTCTACTTAAATACACTGATTTATAATTTTTAGGTATTAAATTACTAATATTAATATATATATATATATATATATATATTAATATTATGATAAGTAATTATTGTATATTATATACAGATTGTATCCTTTTCTACAATAAAAATAATAATAATTTTCTAAATATTTTAAAAAGCTCGCACAAAATACTATTTATATTTAAATGGTTCTTACAGTATGTTTCAACTCTAGTTCATCCACGAGCAAGCCTTTATCCTTAGTCTTGAATCTTTTTTCTCTTACTCGTGACACCCCACATTTGGATTAGATGATTTTACAACGTTTTCCCTTTGGATAAATCCTTTGTTTATTTATGACCGGTTGTCCCCATCATCGTGTCTATAGGGATCCAATGTAGTAAGGGGTAACGAGGAGAGAATTGTGACAGCAACACAAGTAGAGAAGCAATGCAAGAGTTAATTGTGCGAGTGAGTCACCCCTTGTCGGGTGGAGCTCGCGAGAAATGAAATATGACATTTTTCAAACATTATAAAAACCCCATATATTTGGACGATGGGAGATGATCCAGCCTACTTATTTCTTTATACATATACACTTCTTTTTTAAGTATTTTTCCAATATAAAATAACCAACCACAAGACTTTGTAGTTCCGATAGCAATAAAAACATCATCGACCTTTTATAGCTCTAGGGATATTATCATCTATACAACTTTATTGTATATAAACATTTTTTGAAAGATATATTTGGTTGTGTATAAGGGATAACCCTTCAGAAAGAAGGTGTTACATACGCAACGTATGTTATATGTGCATTTTAACGCTTAAAACATTTATAAATTTCAAAAGTTATCCATACTATACAAGTTATTTTTAATGCACTATAATTTAATATACAGATAACTGGACATATAGCCAGATTTTATTATAGAAAGAATTAATTTAAATATTTTTAAAAAAATTCCACTCTCCACTCAAAATGATCAAGTTTTATCTAATAAATATAATACAAACATTTTCGAAGTAGCGAGGTAGACTCTATTATCCTATGTAATATTTATAAAAAAATGTTGCTTCCAATGAATATCTTGTATATCTTATACGTTTTTAGATTTTCCCAAAATTAAATGATATTATTTAAGGGTAACCTTATTTTTTATATTATTGTCGAGCATACTTGGAGTTGTTCTTTTTCATCTATGGCGTATAATTCCTCGATAAGTCTTAGGCTGATACTTCCTAATAAAAGTTTTTGAGTGTAATTTTAAAAATCAAAACATGTCTATATATGGATGGATACCCGTATTATAATTTTTAATAAAAGACTACAAATTCTAGTAAAATTACTGGAATAACTTTATTAAAATATTTTAATCACTAAAATAACCATAATTCATTTCCAAATTTCTATTTATTATTATTTGTTTATTACAATAATAATATATTAGAGTTAATAATCGCTTTGCCAACGGCTAATATAAATCGGTAAACAAAGATTAAAAAATCTAATTTTCTTCAGTAGCACAGATGAATATATTTTTATGTGTTCTTTTTTTGATAACACAAAGTAAACAATATTATTCCTTTTCTAGTTGCTTATGGATAATATTTAAGATAAAGAAATAAAAACATTTTTGTCTTCATAAACTCACTTGTTCTGAACCATAATCATTGTTATATTATATAGAGTGTTCAATAAGTAAGGAAACTAGTTTCTATTGTTCTCATTGTTTATAACAATTTACATGATTCCTTACTTACTGAATACCCTATATATTACATATATAAATACTATTTATATGAACACAACAAAGAAAAAATAACAGGTATAAAGCTGCGTTAACATGATCGTCACGCTACGGTTAGTTAAAGCATCCTAATGCATATGTCATCTAACAGCCCATAAAAAACGAAGATCAAATCTTTACAGGCGTTTAAATAAATAAAGTGTCTACTTAAAAATAATATCTTTAACATTTTTGAAAGCTACAAAAATAAATTACAAAAATTTATAGCCTACATTTAATTTTTATGTACTTATATATAATAAGTATGTTTACAACTTAATTTTTGATTTTGTTAAGTAGAAATAGTAGAAACTGTCATGGCAAATATTTTTTATCTATTAATTCTAGCTAAAATAGTATATTATTATCTATTATTATGTGTTTAATATTATTAATCACATAATAATAACACTAAATATCAAAATGGATTTTATAAAATATATGTTACAATTTCGATGTACTTTGAATTTTTTAGGTTGCTAATAATCTTTTCAAGTTTAAATTATAATATAAATAGTCAAAATAACGTTATACGATAGCCTGTTATTAATTAATTTATGCTTTTTACCTGTACACGGTTAGTTAAATCGATTTTTAACTCAATCATTTTGCTTCTGTAATCTATTGCCTGAAGTAAGTAACACACCCTCAAATACTGGAAATATTTAATTCATTGTATACTAGTATAATTTATAAAATATAGTTAAAAAGTTATAATATTATACGACGTGAATCATTATATCATTGTTGGACGATGCTACCGTCCAATCTGGGCGTTGCAGCGGCCTTCAAAACTCATTAAAAAAGTAATAATAACAACGTGTTTCTTTTGGGTATGTAATTATGCAGCGCGGGACTATCGGTACAATAATATAACATGCGTGAAGACTTACCAAACAGGACCTATCGTCTAAGGAATTTGATGTAATGGACTCTTCGTCGCTGCAGCATGTAGAGATTGCCCCCGCGTATGTTTATATGAACACACTGTACTACTGGCACCATATAGAAATGATAGTGGAGCACGAGCAAGGAAGAATTTTTTTTTTTTAAGAGAAAAAAGACAAAAAGACGTGACCACTAATCTTTGGTCGTACAGTCATGAATCCTTCACTTTTTTTTAACAGTTGAAAATCTAACACGCAACAGCCTCCGTTTGAAACTCGCCATAATCATTATGTCACGAATGATGTTACTGATTATATCAGCAATAAAATATTGCTGCATATATATTAAAATATAAAAATTAAATGTTTCGATTTAGAGTTGTTGAAAATTCGCGATGAAATAATTATGAGTCTTTCTTTGATTATAATTAAATATTTAAAAGTATATTAATTTTAAACATAATAAAGAAGTTAATGATTTTTTAATAATCAGATTTAATTTGCAACAACTCATGACAGATGATTTTTATAAAATTTACTATTAGAGTTAATTAAATTTTTACTTTTGTAAAATGCCCTAATTTTTTATTGAAAAAAGTTGTTGTATCACCTTTCTTCAAGATATATCTTTGTCATTTAGATTACGTATTCATGAGAAAATTCCATTCTAAACTCATCAATGTGTTTTATTTGATGAATAGAAATGTATTTTTTTCTTATAAGTTTTTTATCGCTTTTAAAATGGTTAGAAACATGTTTTGAGAAAAAATTATTTTAAAGTAAACATTTAAATATTCCTCAAACACATAAAGAATACCGCAACGAAAACTTTTTAGATTGATGTTTAATTTGCAAAGAACGATAATAATTTGCCCGCGGCAACGTATGGGGATCTACAAAAACGGTACCCTCTTTTATCCACTTCGAAAAATTCGTCTTTATTTATTTATTTCGAATGAAATACTATAAGAACATATCAGAAATGGCAAAGGAAGAGGGCTCAACACTTAAGATTCTTTACGCTTATGCTATTCTTCCATAAAAATCCTATAAAAAGACAAACTTCGTTTCTGTTCGTTTTACCGAAAAAAAGAATCCGGGAATAACTATAGTTGGCTCGAAGATACAAACAAAATCGGTAATCTGCTAGGATATGTGCGGTAGAGCGATGAAGTATTGGATGAAATCAATTTCTTTTGACTTTAAATGTTTTCAATCCACATCATCTACAATATTTGTAGGGTTTTTGTCATATTATTAAAAAAAGACATATACTGCTATAAGACATATAATAGTACTGCTTAACATTGCACATCACTAGTGTATATAGTACACTAGTGTACTATCCATAATATACACAAAACAATTTCTAAAACTTAAGGAAGTAAAAATCAGTATCTAGAGGTTTAGTTCCTAATAGTTACTTTTTAGCAAGTCACGAAACAATTTTATGCTTTATATATAATGTGAAATTGGTGTGATATTTATAATAGACGATAAATAAAATATACTATTTACTTTTTAAATTAGATTTTTACAATACAAACTAAACTAAAGGATATTGGTTTACGGGCAAATACATCAAATTATCCTTTGTGCGTTTTTAAATAACTCAATTAAAAAATTTTTTTATCAAATTATTTAGAACTAAAAGAAACTTAAATTTGTTTTATTCAAACCAAAAATGTATTGTTTTTAACATTTACTAGTGCATGAATAATAAATGAATGTTATCGGTAAATTATGTGTGGATAAAAGCTATTAACTAATGAGTAAAAAAATATAATTTATGATATTTTCCGGCAATATTATGTAAAATAGGCTTTTATATTTTTCACATTCGACTAGATTACAAAGTTTGGATATTCAGATTCATTGCAGAATCTGAATTAAAACATTATAGTATCCCTGAAAGCTTAAAAAATATGTATTATATTGTGGCTTCAGATTTACTAAGGAAAATATAGAATAGTCACTTAAAGAACAAAGAAACTATGTATAATTCAGAGATATCTTTCTTGTGTTGTACAAACACAAACAAAACATCCCTAGTATCAGCAGTTCTCGACTTATTTACTTTTTGAGCGCTTTGAAAATAATACTTTTCTAAAGGGGGAGATATTAAAGGCATTATTTCAAAATAGATTATGACTCAGTCCATTATTCTAATTACTCATTTGAAACTACTCATTATGCAAAAATAAATTTATACATGTTCTCAATGAATTAACTTAAAAGGAGAGAGGTACATAAAAGAATATATCGTGTTTAAAAAATCATTTACATCAATTTAAAATTATCATGTCGCCAATCGGTAAGAATAGTTGCGGAATTTGCTAAAAAAAACAAATTTTACAAAAGAAACAAAATAAAATTGAAAATTCTATACTTATTTCACGATAAATTAATTTTTTCATATCTCTCTATTGTGAAAAATTCTGTACCTAAGTTAATGAAACTTTTATTACTTAAATGTTATATTTTATCAATGTTAGTAAAAAAAAAAAAAATTTTAATTTTTAGTTTTGTCATAAATAGAAACTAGGTCATATTATAGAAAATGACTAGTCGATAACAACTTTGAATCAGTAGTTTAGGAGTTATAAATATTTTTATATCTGGATGTGAAGATTCTCACATCTTGCGCTACTCGAGTATAACAGCGGAGAAATGCATAATGATAAAAACAACATAACCCACACCTCACCTACAGTATTTGTTTAAAAATATTAATAACATCCGAAATACTGATTCAAAAGTTGTTATCGATCAGTTATTTTCTATTATATGAACTAGTTAAATGTGTATGCTGTCATAAAATAAAATAAAATAAAATTGATACCATTATAAATGATAAGAGATAGACCTAAAAAATATTTAATTACTTATAAATCAAAAAAATAAATAATACTAAACAAAAAAATAATTCTCAAAATTATTATTATTTTAAGAGAAATTTAGTTTAATGATTAATCAATCATTGTGTACATACTTTCACAAGAAAATTATTTTAATTCCTTAATTAACTGCACCTCTCTAAGATATATCGATACTATAAACTAGTAATTAAATATTATACAAATATATAAAGTGAATCTTCAAAAGTGGTTAGTACACCTACTTAATTTTAAATTATAATAATAATAATTTTTTCAACTAACGATTCAAAGTGTTTGAGTATTAATCGTATAGATAAACGATCATTTTTAGAAAATAAGTCATTTGTTCAGTTGCATTACATTTTATGTTTCTTCTCTTGTTCATCAAAACCACAAAGATGCTGTTTTTGTACGGAAGAAGGCGTTTGTTCAGATTATTTGAAGCCCGCGGCTCAGTAGACTGTCTATTACCACGTCTTTACTCGTCGGTCCGTTGGTAGGATTTCCACATACCTAACTTGTCTACCTACTACTTGTTGATGCACAATTTTGAAACCTATAATTTATTTTTAGATTAAAGAGAGATAATTACAAAATGTAAAACCTAGACATAACATACTATCAGCCCCAATCGTATGCATTTCACTGTATCGTATGTAACTATTGGAGATGCTGGTGAAACCCACGAGGACGGGCAACTATTAATTTCACTCTGAAAAACTGACTCGCTCTTTGGGAAAAACATACACACCACCATCATGCAACAACAACATAACAAGGGTGGAATAGGTAGAATTATCAGTGACCCAGCACGATGCCAGCAATAACCAGAACACAGTATCTCTAACACCGTTACGTGTTACTGGAAACTGCGAAGCTATTAATTAAACCTTGGTCTTTGGCAACACCCTAAACCCATAATACTTTAGTCATCAGCCCACACCCTACTTTTTAAGGAATTCTCTATTTGACACGACCAGGAGGGCTTGAAATGAAAATATTTCTAATGGCCTCATATAAAGATTATTTTCCTCGACAATAAACACACACAGACGCATACACACAAGTGTACGAGAATATATTAAACGCAATAGAAGTACTTTCCAAAACATTTTATAGCATTGAATTTGAGTATAACACAATAGTTTAATGACAGCACGCTCAATTCAACTGAAAAGTTCGCTTTAAATTTTTTTGCTTTTATGTCTTATAATTCAAAACTAAAACTTTATAGGTAAATAAAAACTTTGTTATATATAAATAATTTTTTTAACTGTTATGTCCTTATCACTAGAGGTTAATTAAAAAATGTATAACAGATTTTCTACAACCATTACACAATAGATTTTCTTTGAGTTTTATGGTTTTATAACCCCATCAACTTCAAACAATAATTACTATTTTATTACAAACCTGAGAAAATTATTGAAATCATAATTTAATTTAAAAAGCTGTACAATTTTCTACAACTTAAAGAATCTTTAAAAAGATTTAAAACAATTTAATATATTAAAAACATTTTCAATACATCAAAATTTTTAAATCTTATGAATTAGTTTAGTAGATTTAAGGTTAACATATCTTAGCACTAAGAATAATAATTTCAGTTACAATAGAAGTTATGTGAATAATTTAAGAATAAATCGCGAGAAAAATTGTATAATAACTATTCAAATTTATTAAATCTATTTATCAAATCTACCAAATAAAACAAAAACAAAAATTATCGAAAATCCATTAAACCTTTATATAAACTCTAATATTAATATTTAAATTGTTTACACATTATAAATTTGTTCTTGTTGTAAAATATTTACCATCAAATTGTATTCACTATAAAATAATTTTTAAACTGCCTTCTACTTTTTTCAGTAAATTCACTTATGAAGATGTGCATGTATTATGCATATGTTTTTTATTTACAGCATAAAAATATTATAATATATTCAGAGATTATTGACCTTACAACCTTGTAATCAACAAAACACTAGCATTGGTGCTGATGTAAAAATATAAGACTACGCCTGTTGCATTTTATAATATGCAAATTATGATGTTATGAAGATTTTGAAATGGCTTTTAAAATAAGAAATTAACTCTACAAACTAGCCGAAGATAAATAAATATTGACGACGATAAATAACCGATGCATAGACAAAAAGCCTCCGGATTTTATTTGTAATAATCGAAGCCGACTACTTGTCTCGGCACGGACCTCATACTGGCTTCCTACTGTAGACCACCTACTGATACATAATTGTAATTAAGTACTTTTAAACCATGACCATTCATGTTATTTTAATACTACAGTTTAAAGTTTAAAATTATTGTTAAGTATACGACAACACTCCAGGCGCACTGTTACTTACAGGACATTATACACTAATCGCTAACTAATAAAAACCGGTCAGTTTTTTCTTGAATTTTTCTGGGTCAGCTACAACACTTAAATTGTCAAATACACAAGTATTTTGCTTACTATACACTTACATGATTTTTTCATTGAGTAGTAGTGTTTACTTCTATTAATTTTATCATTGGGTTTTAAAACACTATAAACAATATTGTATAGTTAATTAACAATCGACTACAGTCAATTTTAAATAAAACAAATGCAACATACTTAACATAATTAATTACATAAATTTTTGCTACGTTCAAACTTCTAGTTTTCATATTTTCAACATAAATGAAATCTATTAAATAAACAAACTCAACTACAGTGGATTATTTTTTTTTGAGATCCAAAATAATTTCAAGTGAAAATGCAAATTCAAATATTCATTTTTCTTAATTCTTTTGAATTATAAGTCAATAATGTTTCGTTAACGTATTTCAAACAAACCCGAAGGTGAATCATTTATTTATTTTTATTCAAAATGAATTTTTTATCTGTATATTTTGTTTATTTTCAATTTTTTCTTAACAAAACGAATCATTATATTGTATTATTTGTATACATAAATAGTACCCGTCGGTTAGATTTATATCACTGAAAGAAAAACTCTTACTCGGAAGATATTTTATTATATAACGATCATATAAAATATGTTTAAACTGTTGTAAATTTAAATGAAGATTTAAACTAAAATTATTAATATTAAAAGTAGAACAACTTAAAACATGATGTGTATCTCGACGGACGATGTATTTTATTTTACTTTTCTAATATTTTGTCGCATTGTCCATGTCTCCCACGCATCCCGTCAGTTGACCATATCTCTTCGCCTTAGTTTGTCGCTCAAGCAATTCGAACACAATACCTTCAAGACAACGCCTCCTATTCCTGTCAAGCTACCGCTCGTGTAGGTTGTACTTACCGTTCGGTAATAACAATAATAATAATAATAATAATAATGTATGCATATAGTACATCGCGGTCGCTACTCCACGACGTCATTGTCGTCCCTATTGCAATGACAGTTTTTTTCAAAGACCGAACCCCCCAGATGGAGTATAGCTATTCCACCAAACTAAACTCTTATTATGTTGTCAACACTATCAAATAACTTACGACATTTAAATATCCTGGACGTTATCAGATTTTTTATTTCTCTAATACCAGAGCATCTCTTTTAAATAATTGTTTAAGTATTTATTTTTATACATTTCATTGCGGTGTCCATTATTGTAAAAATATTATGTACAACGATTGTAACTATAACAATAAGTCATAAATAGAAGTTTGTAGAATTTTTTTTGTTGAAACAAACAATTTTGATATTTAAAAACTAATGATAATTGAAAACCTTGTAAAATATATGTGAATACTAGTGGATCAAACGCTTTAATACAAAACCAGAGAACTCTATTTAAATAAAGTATTAGTAATATTATATAATTTTACTGTAAATACATAATCCATTGCTAATTAAATTAGTGATATTTTTATGAAAAAAAGCACAAGCAGAGCGACCCTGTAACTAAAAATATGGGAGAATGAAAAAAATACTTTTGCTGACTGAAGAAATTAATATTAAAAAAATGCATTTCCATATGCTGTACAATAACATTTTAGATTCGATACGAAGCTAATTTCCAATTTCTTTTAGCGATACGTCAAAAGATCACAAATCGTATCTAGTCTTAGATATTACCCTCGAAAATTGAAATAATTTCCCTCGTTCCCCGTAAATGGGGTAAACCTCCAAAAAAATTACAAATTTAAAATCGCTAATTTTCGAAATTTTTTCAATTTTTTTTTCTTAAAACTACCATTACTTTTTCAAAAATGAACAAATCAATATGATTCTTTTTTTATAAATGCTTGATGTCTTTACCTATCATTTGGTATATTTTTTTTATAAATTTAACCCTTTACTTACCCACGGGGGGAGATTTAAAATGACAACTTTTTCAACTTAATTTTTGAAAATGTTCCTGAAAGTCTGACACTTTTATATATACATCTTAAATTAAAGCTAATGTAATGTACTTTATTATGAAAAAAAAAAAATTTCGGACTTTATTTTGTCTTTACGGTGAAAATGGCTACCGAATACTATTTTGTGTGAAAATTCTCAATTTTATTTTTTACATATTTAACTTTATAATGCTATAACTTATTGAAAAGTGTATGGATCAACACAATTTTTTTATGAGAAATAATATTTTTTAATAATCCCTTATTCATTCGACATACTTTATCTTAATCAGGATTTTAATAAGGAAATAGCAGATCATGTAGCTTTTGGAATAATCCCTACCAATTTTTTAAAATTAAACAGTACCTTAAAATTACATCGAAGCGTTTTTTTTTTATAGTGATTTTAATCACTGTCAGATATTATTATAATTGATATATAACTATATCACGTCACCACTGTGCCGCAAACCCCTATGCTCGGTTTTTGACATTTTTTCAATTATTTTTACTTAAAACTGCCATAATTTTTGAAAAAATACCAAATTAATATCACTTTTTCTTTATAGATACATGATATCTTTACCTATCATATGGTATACTTTTTTTATAAATCTGACCCTTTACCTGCCCACAGGGGGAGATTTAAAATGACAACTTTTTCACAAAAAGTTAACTTTTGAAAGTGTACCGGAAAGTCTGACACTTATATATATATATCTTAAATTAAAACTAATGTATTATACTTTAATTTGAAAAAAAAAATTGACCTCTGGATTGGTCTTCATAGTAAAAATGACTACTGTATTCAAATTTTGCTATTTTTGTGTTTAAATTCTGGGTTTTGTATTTTATTTTATTTAAAATACCTGACAAGGAGAGTACACTGATTTTCATAAATATTATATAAATCAAATTAATATGGCATAGAAAGTTAAACTTATATAAATTTTTTTGCTTTTTTTAAGTCGAAAAAAATAACTTTAAAATTTAACTAGCTTAAATTGCCATTTTTTTCAGTCGACAGAAGCGACGTACGGTTGCCAAATCGGTAACACTTCTGTAAATTTCAAACTTGAAGTTTAACTAAAAGTTATCGTAACGAATTCACCTTTGTTATAAACTTTAAAAAAATCAACTTTAAAATATCATAAAAATAGGTTAAAAATGATATTTCTCATTAATTATTTTTAAAATATTAAAAATCAAAATCTGTAATATTTTAAAAACAATTTTTTTGTGTTTGTCAAGCCCTTCAATTTTTATACACGTTTGCCATAAAAGTAATAACTACTTTATAATTTTTTATAAATTCTCCGAAAAAATTACAATACTAAATTATTAAATATCAATTTCATACTATGTTGAATTGCTTAAATAGATATTTATTCATAAATTATATACAGAGTGGCCCACCACTCACTGACAACTTAAATAACTTTTGATCCAGTTAATATTTTTAGCTGATTTTTTTTTTAAATAATAGTTAGACGTTAGGTCTATAGCTATATCTCAATAATTAATTTCTTTATATTTTATTAAAAATATTAATTATTTTTAAATTTTAAATAAAATGTAAACAAAAAATTTAAGATAGCTATTTTGTAGAGTAGAATTTAAGAAAATTTTTAGTAAAAAAATATCTTATTAATATTCAGTAGTAAATATTCTGTAGCGTTTTAAAGTTTGTGAAAATTTGAATTTTCATGTACTATTTTACGGTATTAAACATTGAAATACGTATTGAGAAAAGGACAGAAGAAAACGCTATCTTTTCATGATTACTGTGTATACATATGATGATAATGTGTATACATTACAAACTTGGCATTAATACCATGATAAGAAATTAGATAAGGCAATTATTACTTATCACTCTCATTCAAAAGTATATTGAAAAGATAGCGTTTTCTTCTGTCCTTTTCTCAATACGTATTTCAATGTTTAATACCGTAAAATAGTACATGAAAATTCAAATTTTCACAAACTTCAAAACGCTACAGAATATTTACTACTGAATATTAATAAGATATTTTTTTACTAAAATTTTTCTTAAATTCTACTCTACAAAATAGCTATCTTAGATTTTTTTTTTACATTTTATTTAAAATTTAAAAATAATTAATATTTTTAATAAAATGTAAAAAAATTAATTATTGAGATATAGCTATAGACCTAACGTATAACTATTATTTAAAAAAAAAATCAACTAAAAATATTAACTGGATCAAAAGTTATTTAAGTTGTCAGTGAGTGGTGGGCCACCTGTATATAAATCAACTACTAATTAGGAATAATAATAGAAATAGGAGTTTATTTTTTTTTTAGAATAGTCAACCAATTTCTTAACATTAAAGACTATCTACAGATTTGCATCGAAGCGTTTTTTATGATAGTGATTAATCACTGTCAGATATCATCTATATTGGACTCAACTATATCACAGCCCCATTGTACTGGGTTTTAATTTTTAAAAACTTTTAACTTATGTAACCCACGAAATTTAATTATATGGATATACATAGGGGTAAAAGTATTTCATTTTTTGCGTATTCTGAAAACTACTAAATGGTAAATTGTATACTTTCTCAAAAAAAGCGTTCAATCATTAATTGAACATTGATTTCAATAAATATTTTTGATATCTTAAATAAACAATTAAATGTTCTAAAAATAATATCAATACATATCTTGTTTGTTAAAAAAAAATTCCTTCGGTTGATTTTTTATAGAATACTTAACGCGCTCTAGATAATAAAAACATAACTAAACTTATGACAACATTAAAAAATCGTTGTTTATTTTGCCACAGTTTTAAGAGAAAACTTATTTCCAGATGTATAGAATAAATTTATATAAAATAAAAATGTATATAAAATAAATAAATAATGAATAAAATATTATTTGAAGTCAAAAATTAAAATATAAGTATTTTTACACAGTATAATTTTAAAATAAGATTATTTATAAATATAAATAACAATATTATCATCAAAACAAAACACATACAAGTAAAAAGAGTATATATGGCACTGCAATTTTATAAGAATGAATGATAACATAAAACACAAAATAATTGTAAGAAAATTATTTTAACAATAATTTTGTACAACTAATAAATTAATGAAAAATAAACTTTAATTTTAACATAACTGAACATAGAAACGTAATTTATTATCAAACGTTGTTAAGTTCTTATATAAAATTAAAAAATTATTAACACCGGATTCGTTCCCAACTTCTTCCTTTCAAATTCTTTTAACTTCTAAAACGTGTCTTTTTCGTGAAAATCTTAAAAATTTATTATTTTTAAAGACTTACGTCGTTAAAAATATTTCAAAGAGTATGTATTAGATTTATTATTGCCCGAATCACCAAAAAAAACATTAAAGTTTTTCTTTTTTATTACAATAAATTGATTTATTTTTACGATGAACCAATATTAATAGTTTCTGTGATATAAATAAAATTAGACATGCTAATTATGTCTATATATTTTTGTACTAGTTATGTTTTTGTTTATTAATTTTAGAATGAACATTTTATTTCATCCCTGTAATATATAAATCATTATAATACACATTAAAACTATTTAGTTTTTACAAATGAAGTATCTACACTTTCTCTCAATAATATTCATTAAGTTTTTTACAAAAATATGTAATATGTTACATGTATTCTTATAAATTTTATACTAAGTTTTACTTAAATGTTAAGTAATATTTTTTTGTAAAATTTTTGAAGGTATCTACCAGTATTTTAGAAAAACAATACATTTTTCATCTAACTTAAATTGCATTAAATGTGTTACAATACTTAAAACTTGTAAAATCACCACTGAATATTTTTTACAAATTGACAATATATACCTAAATTATGATGTAATTTTTTTAGAAATGTCTGTGGAGCATCTAGTCCAAGAAAATGTTTGGCTTGACAAGTCTAAATATTCTGATGCAGAACGTATATACCATGAAAAGCAAGCTCAGGTATTATCCTATATCTATAGTAAATAAAAAATTCATTCATTAATGACTTAATATTTATAATTACTTATTCAAAATTTATATATCATAAAATGAAATGTAATTTGTTAAGATTTAATAATTAAACTATAATTAACATAATATTAAGTAGGTTGAAATAAAATAATCTAAAAAATTTTTAATCTGTACATTATCAAAAATATGTTATTTTTATATTGTGTTTTTAACAAATTTTATAGATTTTTCAATAAATAATTATGGGTTTTTGTATATGTATGCGATGAAAAAAATTTAACATTTATGAATATAAATAATCAAAAAAACCCAGAAGTAGTGACGTAGCATAGTTGGGTCAAGTATAATGATATCTATAAAGAAAACAATAATATTAATTTGGTATTTTTTAAAAAATTTTGGCAGTTTTAAGTAAAAATAATTGAAAAAATGTCAAAAACCCAGCACAGTGGTAACGTGGTATAGTTGTATCAATTATAATGATATCTGACAGTGATTAAAATCACTATAAAAAAAAAACGTTTCGATGCAAATCTTTAGATAATGTTTAATTTTAGCATTCGGTAGCCATTTTCACCGTAAAGACAAAATAAAGTACGAAATTTTTTTTTTTCATAATAAAGTACATTACATTAGCTTTAATTTAAGATATATATAAAAGTGTCAGACCTTCCGGAACATTTTCAAAAGTTAAGTTGAAAAAGTTGTCATTTTAAATCTCCCCCTGTGAGCAGGTAAAGGGTCAGATTAAAAAAAAATATATACCAAATGATAGGTAAAGATATCATGCATCTATAAAGAAAAAATTATATTAATTTGGTAATTTTTAAAAAGTTATGACAGTTTTTAGTAAAAAAAATTGAAAAAATGTAAAAAATTAACGATTTTTAAATTTGTAATTTTTTTAGAGATTTCCCTCATTTACGGGGAAAGAGAGAATTGATTTCAATTTTTGAGGGTTATGTCTTCGACTAGATACAATTTGTGATCTTTTGACATATTGTCGAAAGAAATCGGTTCGGTGAGAGTTGAGAAAAAGTGGTAACAGACACAAAAAAAAAACATAGTAAAGCTAATACCTTCTCAGCTTGTATCTAAGCTTAAATGTTTTTTACATAGCAAATTCATATTTTAAATGCCTAGTTACATAATGATGTTTTAATATCACATTATCACTCCCAATAATTTGAAAATTTCTCAAATAAAATTCTTTTGAGATAAACTTATTTATTTTTTATTCATTAAGGTACTTTTACATTGTTAGTTATGATTGAACTTGTAGCTTTTGGTATCTTAGTGAATTATCATTACTACCTCTCTATACTGTTGTGTGAATAATAAATATTTACAAGAATTTATATAAAAGACTTATTCAAAAAAAATTTGATAAATGTTGCTGTGCTGTAAATATGAAAACTGTTAATTTCATAGTTGTATTTCTATCTGAGGATCTCATATGTAGAATAAAATAGTATACCTGACAAGAGAAAATAAATTACTTAAGTTATATTAATGTTAGTTTTTACTGTTAACTTGTTTTATATTTACATATCTGTATTAAGTGTTTTTTAAGTTTTTTGGTGAAATATACAGTTTTGTGTCATGTTTTTGTTTATAAAATCAGACATTTTTAAATTGATGATTTCGATAAGTTTTTATCTCAATAATAAAGCTATGGAAAAACATTTGTTAGTAGTTTTTAACTACTAACTAGGAACTGCTATAGTAATAAACATTCATCAGTAAAGCTGTAAATTAAAATATACTGTTGAAGGTTATGTAAAAATATTGATATTTTCTGAGTACTATTTGGAATAACTAAAAATACAATTTTGATTTATTTAATGTACATACATTTTTAAAAGGTGAAGGCTAAAATTACTAGTAATACTATAACTGCTATGAGTGCTTTACGGTTTATTGCGATTTTCTTTTTATTAACTTTTGGTTATTGGATCATTTGATTTTTATTAATTTTATCATGTAACTTTTTTTTCAGTTTAACTACAATAAAAGACTATAGTGATTGAATGATTTTCAAAAAAAAATTTATTTTTATTAAAGTAGAAACTAAAAATTCTTGTATTTTGAAATTTGTTCCAATACTTTCTTAAAATTAAAAAAACCATAAGATAATTGGTGCAGAATTCTAAATACCCATTCTTTTACTTATATAATATATATATATTTTTTTTTTTTTTTGAAAATATCTGAATCACCATTGTCTCCCTTTCTTAATTGTGGAAGTTATTTCTTGTTATTTATTCATTGTAACTCTCATATTTCATTATTTTATAAAGTTGTCTAAGATGGTGTTGATATTAATTTTTTTTTTTCAGTTACCATTTTCATATATTAGGATTAAAAAACAAATTGATAAAATCCACAAAATTTCCAAAAAATATATATATTTAATAATTTATGTTAAATTATAAAATAAAATATGTAAATCATATCTTTAGTTTATTTTATGTCAATTAAATTGGTAGAAAGAATACAGTGATCATTTCTTGGTTCTTAACCAAGTTGTTTTTATTAATGTGCAAAATAAACTTTTATTTTAATAGAATACCTGTCAAGTCCCGGGAAAGAAAGTGTTGTTAGCAGAAATTGAAAAAGCACGTCAAATTTTACACGACAAAGTTCAAAATGTAAGAAAATTTCTCCAAAAAATAATTATAGTTACTAATAGACTGTTGAAGAAAGCACTGTATTTCTTACATTTTAACAAATTATCTAAAATTTAACAAGCTTTTTATATGAAAAACTTATTATTCAGATTGGTTTCAATTTTTATATAATCATATATAAAAACAAATCCCTATCTCTACCTATTTGTGCTAATATGTTATAATTTTAAAAAGAATGACATACTTAGAATATGACATTTTATAAATTTATTGAATCTAATAATCTAATCTGCTTTGTAATAAGTTTGCTTTACTGTAAATAACTAAATTAAAAATAATTCTTCACTTCTCAAAGTTTAATTTTTTCTTAGAAGTTAATATAATTTTTTTTTTCTGAATAATGTATATCAAACATCTTATCTTATAAAATATTTAGCTAAGTACAATATTATGATACCTAAGTACTTGATCAAAGAGGCATAAGTATCCCTAATATACTTTCCTTGGAGTTATGGAACTCATTTTAACAAAGTTAAGAATAATTTGTTAATATAGGTAATTTTTTAATTATATGTTATTTAAAAAAACTTTTTTAATCTATACTACTACCCTCAAAGTATTTTTAAAAAAGTCATTTTGATTGAATATTTATGAATTATTTAATGCTGTTTTAATATTAAATTAATGTTTTTTCACCATTATTAAAATTAAAAAATACTTGATGAGTATAAATTACAAAAATGTAAAGGCTTAGTTGTATTATTATTTTCATAATTTATTTGACAATTTTTATTAACTTCAATTAAGTAACTCTTTCATTATTACCATAGTTCACTGCTTAACAATTATCAATTGATTGTAAATGCTATTATTTATTAACTTTTGCTAACCTTTTCAATTTTTTTATACTTCATAAGCTACACAATAACTAAATTAAGTTAAAACACTGCATGCAATGCATTTTATTTTTAGTATAAAAATAAAATTTGGAAGTGTAAAAAAAAATCATCTACATGTAAAGTATTTAAATATTTACAGGTAAATGAACTTGAATCATCTAATATTTGTCCAAGTAATCAAACAAACAATGGTAATTAGTTCATAAATATTTACTATTTTTATTATTATGTTTGAATTATTAAAGTATATGATGACAAAATCTATGTATTCTCCATTCTCCATAGTGAAGTAAATATAGGGTATGGCACTGGAATGTGACACATTTTATTGCACCACTGCTTGACACATGAATGGGTGAGGGAATTAAATAAAGTATTTATAGAGAATTGGCAGGTAAATCAACGCTTGTTTCTGTGACGGCTTACATTGAAACGTAGTCTGTTATTACGGTTCAAAGACGATTTCGGGCTGAGTTTAATATCCCAAGACAAAGTTGCATTCCATCGCAGAACATTATTTTACAATGGTTGAAGAATTGGAATACGCATGGAACTGTCTGTGAAAGGTTTGCTGATTCTTCTCGTACTATGCGAACGCCAGAAAATATTCAAAGAGTTGAAGAAGCAGTAACAGCCAGTCCAACACGTTCAGCGAATAAACATGCAAGGGCTCTAAACCTATCAGATCATACTTCCTATCATATCGCCGTATTTTGCATGATGGTCTTAAGCTTCATCCCAATAAAATATAGATTGTGCATCATTTATCCTACAAGGTTTACTTAACTGACTTGCATGTTGCAGGGAATTTGTAAGATTGTTGAGCGAAAAACCAGATCTGTTGGATAATTTAATTATGTCGGATGAAGCTCATTTTTATTTATCGGGTTTTGTAAATAAACAAAACTTTTGATATTGGTGCAGAACAACGAATGCAGTTGCATGAGAAACCTTTACATGCTGAAAAAATTACGGTTTGGTGTGGTATTACAACATTTGGGATTATTGGACCGTATTTTTTTTGAAGAGAACAATCTAACTGTAACCTTTACCTCGGTGCGATATTTGTAAATGCTACAAACATTTCTTTCTGCCGAATTGCATAATTGAGAGGCGAAGATAATAAAATATGGTTTCAACAGGATGGGGCAACTAGTCATACCACTAGAATAGATATGCAGTTTTTAAGGAATAAGATTCCCGAAATGGAGACCTTGCCTGGCCAGCACCTTCTCCTGACTTAACAGCTCCAGATTGTTTCTTATGGGCGTACTTAAAGTCTAAAGTATAAGAACAACATAATTGAGGAGATAAAAAGAATTGAAAGACTTCGAAGTGCGGTTATAAACCACATCCAAGAAAATATTGAATAATGTATAGAGTTTAATGGTGGACATTTAAAATCTATAATTTTTAAAAAATAATAAACTATTAAAAACTGCATTCAATGAGTATTATTTTTCAGATTTTTACTTCTTTTTACAACAAAATTTCTAATCACTACAGTGTAGCAAAAAACATCACATTCCACTGCCGGACCCTGTACTAATAAAACATTGACCTTAAATTTCTTTGGGTAACATATTTAATTAGTTTCAAAAAATAGCTATGACTTAAAAATTATGTATCTACAAAATAGTAGTTTTATGTAGCAATTAATTTTAAAAATAAAGTAGTTACTCATCTTGTAAATTATTTTTTAAAGTACAAATCTCAAAATTTAAATATTTTTTTGTATTAATTATCAAAAATTTTAACTTAAATCTTATTTCTAGCAAATAAGTATAATAGAAAAATATATAATGAATACATGGGTGCGGCATAAATATTCATTATTTTTAAAATAGGATAACTTATTCTAATAACTCAATTTTTTTTACATTTTCTAAAATCTCTTATTTAATTGTGGAATTTGCATCTATCAAATGATCATCTCTGGAATTTTGGCAGACATTTATTTACTTATTGAGTTTAATGATAATCTATTAATTTCACCAATTACATATATGTCAAGTCAAAATTTAATAAAAACATTGCAAATTATTGTTAAACTAAAGATGTGTCCTAGACCTTAAGGGGCTCATCTTAAATTTTACTAGCCTAATTAGTAACATATAGTTTTTTTCATAGTACCACAACAATCAATCCGTTTCTGACTAAATACAAAAATTAAATAGATAATAGATAAAATTAACAGAACCTTCTGTGACTGAGTAAGAATTAAATCCAAAAACTAATAACTGTTTATCAAAACTCTAGGGATGATCATATGCTAGATGTAATTTTTCAGCATTCGATCAAAGATAATTGAGAATGTAAATAAAAAATTTAGTTAATTTTTTAATGAGTTATTCTATTTTCAAAAAGAGTTTATACACTCCTGTATATATTTTCAAACAAGTTATACTCTATTTTAGATAAATCAAATTTCATTACTTTTATCCAACCAACTTTTATGTTCTGAAATTAATAATATCAATCTAAAGAGTTCACATCAATTGTATAAATATGTTCATTTTTTAAAATAAATGTTATAGCTATTGCTGAGTTGAAAAATGCTTTTAAAAACTTGGAAATTCGGGTTAGTGTATTAGAAGGAAAAACACCTTGTGTAAGTATTACTAAATAATAATTGTTTTTAAATTGTACTATCTTTTGGTGATATCAGTTAATTTTTAACTACTTGCTTCATTATCTATTGACATTTTTATGAAAAATTGAAAAATTATTTGATAGCTATTTAGCTTTGATGTTAAACTGAGAATATATTAATTATACCATAATATTTATTTATTCATTTTTTTTTTCTTGTCGCTACTTTTTCCATCTCTCATTGAAGCAATTTTTTTTTTTAAGTTATAAAAACAAAAATGATATAGTTAAAATTATTAATAATGTAGCACTCTAAATAATAAAATAATGTAAACAAATTCTTTAAAAAATACAAAATAATGTATAATTATTATTGTTTTAGAATACCTTGTCAAATTCAAATTCATTAAACCAAGGTAACCTCTTTTATTTATGTTAATTATTTATTATTTTTAATATATTTTTTTGTTTTTTTCTTCGACCTTAGATATTCTACAGTTGCAAAATTTATTGAAACAACTAGAAACCCGAGTCACTACATTAGAAGCTAATAAATCATCTACTACCATGATTAAAAATAAAGAATCTCCAAAAAAAGTTGAAAAAGATGACGATGATGATGATGTTGATCTATTTGCATCAGAATCCGAAGTAGTTATTAATAAAAATACATATATATTATATTGCTTATTCCTTTCAATAACATCATATATTAAAAAAAAAATTTTTATAGGAAGTGATTTTAATTATTAATTATGTATGTAAGTTAATTGAACAATACCTTTTCAGTTTAAAAGTAAATTAAAATAAATAATTTAATTTACCCTCAAGAAGCTAAGTATTAAATTTTAGAATAACCATTTTACTGAAATATACTTCTCATTCTAAAAAAGCAAAACTTAAAAATATATTTTGAAGTGTGATGTTTTTTAAATAGAGTAAGCAATATATATATTATTATTATTATTATTTACTATGTAAATTTCTTAATTACTATTTAGGAAGAAAGTGAAGAAGCTGCTAAAATCAAAGCACAGCGTGTAGCTGAATATGCTGCAAGGAAGTCTAAGAGTAAACTTTTTAATTTATTATTATGAATTTTTAGGATTAATTTTAATAAATTTAGTTAAGATTATACATTATTTTAATAAAAATAAAAATTTATTGAACTAATATTAACTTATAAGTTATCTAAAAGCAATAACATGCATCTGAAATGTTTCAATTTTATTTTATTTAATCAAAATCTGCAAATAAATATTTTTTGTCATGACTACATTTATCATGTTCATAATCTTTTAAAATTTAAAATAATGATAATGCCTATTAGGCCAAGAAAATGTTATGAATTGAATTATAATTATAATGTTTAAAACAAAAAATTTTGTAGAAGCTTAATCAAAAATTGAAAAATATATTATATCCAGG
The DNA here is from genome assembly GCF_025091365.1 of Daktulosphaira vitifoliae. Taxonomy (NCBI): domain Eukaryota; kingdom Metazoa; phylum Arthropoda; class Insecta; order Hemiptera; family Phylloxeridae; genus Daktulosphaira; species Daktulosphaira vitifoliae. The sequence continues at coordinate 37,642,503 of NW_026099572.1, read as the reverse complement.
ATTATGAATTATACGCATTTGTAAATTTTGTTAAGTTAATCCGAACATCATCCAGTACAAATTATTATTAATTGACTTGAAAACTTAGTAATGTGTTTTTTTGGATGTCATAGTTTTGGGGGATTGAAATATTGAAAAATATTTATAAATGCATATAACTCATAGCCTTTGTGATATAAATATATTTAAAATATATATACAACTTATAAAGTAAAAATAATACTTAATAAAACAAAACATTTTTTTTTAATCTTATCTAAAATTATTCTAAGTATGAAAACAGTAGTTATTTGTTCATATTAAAAACTGCTTATTATATAAATTATGTTTCAAACCCTTTTGACGTTAAACATAAAAATTTAGTAATCTTAAATGAAAGAAATTGAATAAGGTGTAATATTTAAAACATTATAACATATAAGTTATATAAAGTTTAAATATTTATTCATGTTAAATTCAATTATATGATATTATCATATACTTAAATGATAAACAAAAAAAAGAAATTTAATATTATCTCTAGTGTCTATCATAGTTTTAATTATGATTTTATGTATCTTTATAAGCTCTCTTGTAAAATTTTACGTTTAAAGATACTTATAACTGTTAGGATAGTGTAATGTAAATAAAATATACCTTGAATTATCATAAAAGATATTAATCTGATTTTTACACTAATCATAATTTTATTTGTAAATTTTTAATAAGCTTATATTCAAAGAAAATAAGATTAATAAATTTATTATGCATTGAAAACATTTGTTATTTTTAATATATATTTAAAATTATGATTACTTATTATGTAGCATAATTATTAATAATTTTTTTTCTTATATTTTAGAACCAACTCTTGTTGCGAAGTCTAATATAATATTGGATGTAAAACCATGGGATGACGAAACTGATATGAAAGAATTAGAAAAGGAAGTTCGCAAGGTGACAACAGATGGATTATTATGGGGAGCATGTAAGAATTTCATATCTAAAAAGTTGCAAATAACAATATGAACCAAATTGTTCACTTTTATTTATTTTAATATTTTTTTCTTTTAAACTTCCAAATCTGATTTATATTAAAAAAAAAACTATTGCACAATCCTTATTCTATGTTTATAATAATAATAATAAGTTGATACTAATATTTAAAATTTTTTTATTTTCGTAGAAAACAATGCTAAATAAATTGTTTATATTTTTGCATCATTAATAGATAAAATTAATAATTTTATTGTTCTTTATAAATGAGTTATTACATTTCTTAATGGTTAGTTTAAATTTTTCACAATCTTAATCAATATTATTATTATGTATTATTCTGGTATTAACAAGTATGGATACCTTTAAATGTTAGGGATTATTATAATATTTGGCTAGAATTTTTAAAAATTGATTATACCTACTATATATGAGTGTAAAGACTCGAGAGGAATTAGGATAACCATATAAAATAATAATTATTATTTTAAGGAACCTGTCAACTTAATTTAAATGTATATATTTTTTTGCAGCAAAACTTGTACCTTTAGCTTATGGAATACATAAGCTTCAAATCAGTTGTGTTGTGGAAGATGAAAAAGTCTCAATTGATTGGTTACAAGAAACATTGCAAGAAATTGAAGATTATGTAAGCAATTATATTTTGTTATTTTTTGTGAATAAAATTTTAATAAAATCTATAAGTTTATTTAAAGTTAATAATTATATTTATGCTTTATATTTTCAGGTTCAAAGTGTAGATATTGCTGCGTTTAATAAAATCTAAACAATCATATACCCAAATAATGTATAAATTAACCATCATTAAAAATAAATTATAATTTTAATAAAAAAAAATGTATTTTGTGTATTTCTTTGTTTTCCTTTTTTTAAACACATGCTTCATGAAGGAACATTGTGAACTTCCTGAAAGAGGAAAAGGTTGGGTTGGGTTTAAAGAGATAACTTAACCTGTGTAGACCGCCCTAAAGTAATCCCTCACGGCAGTTTCAGGACGGTTCACAATTATGCCTGTCGTGGAAAAAAAAGTAACTTAACCTTCTATACTAAGGGATTGGAGGTTAATCGTCACTAGTGATGGGAACGATGGTGACTTCAATTACTGAACTGATATCTTGTTCAGCAAAACCAGTTGGTAGCACACAACCGTTATTCTGTCTAAAACTTGCATTGGGCATTGTTGTGTTACTGACTCGGCTATATTACTACTGCTTGTTTTTCATTATTTATTGTAAAATACGTATTTAACTTTTTTACAAGTTGAAACAATAAAAAAAAAATGATTTTTAATCACGTATCACAAATAATTAGTAGTATTGTCTCAATATGTGTGATCTGATAACCTATTATTTTTATATAGTGAATCAGTTATATAGTTAATCCTACAAGTATAAATTTTATATTTTAAAAAAACTGAATATTTTTATTTCTTTACTTCAAAAAATCCTAGAGTTTATAAAGAGACTTAAGAGCCAAATAGAACTACATCAAACAATCTGCTGCATATTTCCATAGATATGTACAGAGAGATTCATGTATTATGTCTCGCTGAAGTCGTTGAAAAATCAATTTAGTATTTAATTTTTTGTTTTTTTTATGTGCATGTTTTTCTCAACTTATAAATACTAAAATATTTTTATGTTTTTCCTTATACCTTACAAATTAATCACTCTGTATACATTTTATTGTGAATGTTAAAAACACAGACGTATTCCATCATTTTGAAGATTATACCATAAAAATAGTTTGAGTAATACCATAATATTATTATGTAACCATATATTTTTGTATTATTAGTTAATACCTGATATTACTAACGAGTAACTAGACAGCAAATAAATTTTTAAAAAAATCTAATTAACCGTAGTAATTTAAAAGTGATTTTTGTAGTATTTAATTTATGGAGGCTCTAGTCAGCATATAATCGCTAGGCTCGATTCACAATTGATTTACTACATATATGATCATTTTTATTCATAATTTTTTTGTACAGTTCCAAAACCACAAAAAAAGAGCGTGAGACCTTCTTTGCTCAGATTGTAATTTTGATACGCAAAAAAAGCATTGTGTCACACATTCCAGTGTGAAGTATATGAGTAATGCTGTTGACCAAAACGTAGAGTTAGCCCCTCCAAAAATTAAAAAAAAATCTCAAATAATTCTACATGAATTATTTTTTAGAATAGATAAATATATTTAATTGATTATTCTCCATAATATATTTATTATATATAGCATTTTACAATATGATTTAATTTTCACTATTTAACGTAGGCGCAAAAAAAACTATAAATGTGTAATGATTTCATGATAAAATAATTTGTACATTATTAATCCACTAAAAATATTGTTTTTTAGACATCTGTTGGATTATCAACGGAAATGAATCAAACTACATCAAAAAATGAAGATACTTATGAGAAACAAATCGATTATCCAGAATTATTCAATAAAATAATTGAACTTCATAAAAATAATTATTTGTCAACTACTTTATTGAACTCAATTACTTTATGGGATACGACTGTTGAAAATCAGTTTAAAAAGATTCATTCATTTGAATGTGCTGTGTGCTATATGTATACTGATATATTTAATGAATGGAAAGTACATATTATGTCAACCTCACATATATTAAAATGTCAACATTTTGAAGATCTATATTCTCATCCATGTCCCAATACTAAGAGTCGAAAGCTTCTTTATGGTGATATAAATTATTTAAGAAAACATATTTCTGAAAATCATGATAATTCCACTGCTATAAATAATATGTCGATATTTTTGTCTAAACAATTGAAAAAACATTTTTCAATTAATAATATACCCATTAATTATTGTAGTCACTGTAAAAAGTCTGATTATAATTCTATACATTCATCCAATAATTTACCATCAAGTTTAAAGAAAATTATTAAGTATAACTGTAATTATTGTAACGTGAATTTTATATGCTCTCCTGAAGCTCTAGATATTCATTCATTAAGTGTAGAGCATTTACAGCTGAAATGTTATTACAATGCTATTACTATTAATGGAAATATAAAATTAACGAAAGACAATAAATGTTTCAAACATACCACTAAGGATACATTAAATAGTATTTACGGAAACATAGATTTGCTTAATTTTTGCAAATTACCAATTATAGTTTTAAGGCGATTTAATTTTGTTTCACAAACATTAGCTTATTGTAACTTATGTCAAGTTTCAGTTGATGTGACCAGTAAAGATCTCCTAAAACACATTAATTTATGCGAATATAAGTTTGATTTGTCTGGTTCTAACAAAACATTAATAACAAATTTTGTTTGTGAAATTTGCACTTATAAGACCAACAATTTCTCCAACTTTAAAGATCACGCTATTCAAATCAAACACTACTGAAATCAATGTTGATTTATATTCTTATTTTTGTAATATATGTAAATGTTACATTTATGGCAATAAATTCCACATTGAAGCGCATTGTAAAAATGAACATGAAGAAAACATATCTCTTTATTTTCCTAAGATTACTATATTTATGTCAATGTTATTAAAAATTAAAAATTAAATAGACAATTTTGATGAAATAATTGACTATTGTGAAAATAAGTATAATGATAATTATGATTATTCTACTACATCCTGTAAAATAAATTTTTTTTATTGTCAAGTTGAGTATTATTTGCACCAAATAACATTTGAACACATCATTTTAAAGTATCTGTTACCAAAAAAAATTCCAATGAATGACAATTATACAGCAATTGCTTCAAAAAACACTGAACTAGATGTCTTTAATGAATCGAGTGAATTTATTTCCAAAGTTGATGACCTATCAGAAAGTAAGTTAAATTTTTAATGAAATTTATTTGGTAATATCGTAGATATGATGAGAGAAAATAGACTTAGGTGGTTTGATCATGTTATAAGGATATATAATCGAAAGCTGTAAGAACAGTTATGGAAATGTTAAAGGAAGAAGAAGTAGAGGAAGACCAAAAAAGATATGGCGTTGTTGTAGAATGAGATATGAGGACGGCTGATGTGTGTGTAGATAATATGGAGATCGTGTCAAGTGGAAGGTTTTTTCACATACATGTATGGGATTAGTCATTTATATTAGTCATTTGATCATATTAAAAAAATGATTATTACAGTGAGTTATATTTCGAGTACTTTTAACATTAAACGTGAAAGTGTAGTAACGTTTAAACGTTAAACAAAAAAAAGTTAAAATGTTGAATATCATTAAACTTAATTCTAAGATAACGTTGAAATATATTTAAACGTTAATCGAAAAAGAAATGTTCTAATCCGATCTCTGATAAATGTGAAATAAAAACCTTGAGAACGCAGTAAGGATTTTGTCTTGGAAGAAAATGTAAATGAGAAATCTTCATTGTGTGTTTATATTATCATAGTTCTGGAGATCTGTTCCCCTTAACTATCCATCCTTATAAGTATACATATAGTTTATAAAATATAAATAAATTTAAAAATTAGTATATTTAATTTTTAATTATATTACAATATCTATTTTGAGAAAAATATTAGACTTTAATTTAATAGAAATTATAAAATATTGTAGATAGAAGATTTTTAAAAGAATTGTCATTGTATTTAACACCCAAAATGATTCCATCAATGAATAATAAACATATTGCTACAAAAATCATTGAATTTGATGAATCATCAGAAAGTAAGTTTATTACATAATTAAAATAACCTTACCAATTTTTATTCATTTTAAAAAATATGGCCTTTTTGTGCTTCCAAAATGACTATAAAGCACGCCCTTGTAACGTTGAGCTTATGACAAATCCCACAGCTTTTACACCTTCATTATGACTCTGACAAGGCCAAATCAAGGTATTTTGCCACTCCGGACTATAAATATTGCCTTTTATATTTTTTAATACTTTTTTTACGGCACGCAATAACATTATTAGGGTTTTGATCTGAGGGATATACATAAGAAAATTGATAACTAAAAGGAAAAAAAATGTCTCTTAATCATATTAATATTTTTGTTTTAAAGGTAATTCTCACGCTCTCATTTATGAACTTATTAACTTATATTTTAAATAAGAAAACCTACAAATTTAAAGATGCCTGGTAGGATTATCCACACGTTAAGCCAATCTTCAATTGTTATGAATAGAATTTATAATTACACTTCGTATTTATTTTTCATATGCGGTTACAGAACATGTCTCATTTTAACAACCAATATTCTTCTGTTTGTTAGGAACCAGATTACGTGATAAAATAAATGTATTAAAAAAATGTTAATAATATCACTTAAGATATTACAATTCATTAAATATACAATGTCTTTGTAAATATTCTAATATGTTTAGGTCAACAGTCAACTTCTAGCGGTTTAACATACTTATCATTAGACGAAGAAAAAACATTTGATCCAGAAAAAAATGACAATAATTCCTCGTTTTTATATTGTTCGTTATGCTGTACATATTTTGAAAATCAAAGTATTGAAAGTCACAATCATTCAGTTGAACATAGAGTGCTATCACAATTAGTTCAGTCATTAAGTCCATCAAAAGACACGTTAATTTATCAACTTATGTTCTCGAATATTTTCCATCATAGTTTAGCAACAACTTCTGTAAATGAAAGAAAAATGTTTAATTTAAATAAATTAAAAAGTAACCTATTCAAACTTTTAAATTGCTATGTGTTAAAAGAAATTTTTTTCAGACTTCATCATTGATATACATAAAGAAAGTAAAAAATGCATTGAAATACTTAATTGCGCAGAAAGTCAAAGGCATATCAGTATATGCGAAGAAAATAACTTCAATAATAACCCAAATTATAATTTGTCTTCTAATTTAAGTGTAAAATAAAGTACATTATTACACATAAGCTTTTATTAATCATAAAATAAAAAACATTGAATTAATTTTATTTATTTCAGAATATTAATTCAAATGACAATAATTGTATGGATTTAGAGTCAAAAAAAATATCATCTAAATATTTAACAGTACCAAAAATATTTTTAGATGTATCTACTAATACTGATGAATTTAATATGGTAATTTAACATTTTAATACAGTATTAACACAATATAATAACTTTTTTTAGTTTTTAACTAAATTATTATAAAATTATATAATAATTTTATTATATTTAAATTACAATTAAATTCACTATTAGTTAAAAAATTAATAGAATATTAATTATTTTTAATTATTATTCATGTGTATGTTTGTATACAGAGTGATCGGTTTATCTTAAATCACTCGGTTACTCGCAAAACAAATATAATATTGAAAAAAAAAATTTGATTTCTTTTAATTGTATACATTTTTCGATTTATCAACTAATAATGAATTTTTAGAATATTCCTCTATAATTTAAAAGGGTATCAACTTTAATTTTTAAATGGCAATAACGTACTTGACTAGCTTAAAAAATAGAAAATTATGTAATGAAGAAAATGACTGGGCCAATAACAACTTTTAGTCTAGTACTTTGGAAGTTATTCTCATTTTTATACCTAGATGGAATGAAAAGTACGGTCGGGAAATTGTTGATATTTCAGTTATTATCGACCAGTCTTTTTCTCTCTTTTTTTTTTTATTTTTTTATTTATTAGCTTTCAATACAAAGTATTATTATAGCTTAACAATTAAATAAAATGAGAAAAGAAAAAAAAAATAATAATAATAATAAAAAAAATAGTACAATTGATCTTGTATCAACAAAATTACAATAAAATTACAGTAAACATCGTTAAATAAAAAAACCCAGCACAGGGGGGTCGCGGCACAGTGGTGACGTGGCATAGTTGGATCAAGTATAATGATATCTGACAGTGATTAAAATCACTATCAAAAAAAAACGCTTCGATGCAAATCTTTAGATAGTGTTTAATTTTAAAAAATTGGTGGATTATTCCAAAAGCTTCATAAACTGCTAGTTCCTTATTAATATCCTGATTAAGACAAAGTATGTAGAATAAAAAAGAGATTATTAGAAAATAGTATTTCCCATAAAAAAATTATATTGATCAATACACTTTTCAATAAGTTATAGCATTATAATGTTAAAAATGTAAAAAATAAAATTGAGAATTTTCACACAATAATAGCATTTG
>NW_026099572.1:37629868-37632004 GCF_025091365.1 Daktulosphaira vitifoliae | reverse complement strand
TGTATTTTATGATTATTTGTCAAATAAACAGTTATACTTTAAGAATTAGACAATGATGATTTTAGGGGGTATAAAATATTATAAAAAGGCGAAGCAAACCCTTATTCCTCACTGTTCATTTCGTTCTCTGGATACATAAAGATACGTGGATATTGCGATCATCATTGTCGAAGTTCTTACGTGCATAATATATGAACCAAAAACTTGAATTTGTGTTATTTTATTTATCATTTTATTAATATTATCACTGAAGTTAATATAACAATTGAAGAATAATTATCAGGTAAGATTTTTAAATTTATAAGAATATTTATATTGTCATTTTATAACCCTTGAAATACACCCCGAATCAAAAGTAACTCTCGCTATAATCCTCACTTTAATTCACTCAACAATATAAACTCTTTCAATCTTTTTCTTTTATTAATTTTTAAGTTATGACACAACTCTTCTGAGTGTCTCAGGGCACCTCCAACCATTTTCCAGCGTATTGCTCTAATCGCATCTATAATTGTGTGATTTTCTCCCACAGCTCTAAACACTTCTTCATTTGTTTTTCGCTCGATCCAACTTATCTATATGCCTCCAACACCACATCTAGAATTTTTCTAATTTTTTCTTTTTGGTATCATTTATTATCCAAGTTTCACATCCATATGTTGCAACATTCCTTACATATGTTTTTATAAGTCTCTTCTTGATATTGAGATGTAACTTTATTGAAGTGAGCAACTTATGTTTTTTTACTAAAGGTAGCTAATGTTATGCGTTGTTTTATCTCGCGGACGCTCTTACCAACAGATGTAATTTTGATCCCTAGGTATACCATTTCCTCTACGTGCTCCAGTTTATGACTATCTATGTATACATTAGCGTTTACTTTAATTTCTTCAACTACACGTTATATGTCACACACTCTGCTCTCTCGGTTCGTTTAACACAAAATTTTTGTGACTTTTTGAGTTGTATATTCTAGTCATAAATCAATATTTTTAATAGAATTTTAATTTTAAATAATATTATTCTTTAGTAATAAATGTTTATTATATTTTTTTATTTTATTAATGAATGAAATAAAGTCGAGTCTCACTTAATTTTTAACATTTGTTAAGTAAATTTAACAATTTAAAAGATTTTAATGATATTAAAATACATATATAGGGCTTTATTAAATCATAACACCGAGGAAATTTTAAAAATGTAAAATGGTATTTATTTTACTTATAAAAAATAATATATTAGTTTAATAATTCACTAAAATATAAATCGTAGTCAGTTTTAACAAAATCTTCACAAATTTGTATTAAATCTGAACTTAAATTAAGAAATATTAAATTATGATAAATATTTTCATATGAGCGTGTTAATTCATATCTTGTTGACAATATTTTTTCAGGAACACAATAGTAATTAAGAAATTGATTGAATTTATTACATGAAAGTAAATCGGTCACAAGTAATCGCTTTTGACGTATCGTGTCCAAAAATTCTATTACATTTGTTGCATTAGTTTCAGCATTTAAAGAAATATTAAGGCTTTTTAAAATATTGTTATATTCTGATGCAATTTTCACTACAATTTTAAAACATGATTGCGATTTCGCCATGTAATCCCCAATGTACGCTTTTTTAAACAAGGCCAAAATTTCTAATAAACGATTGATCATAGTTGTAACTGCAGGGAATGTACTTTTGAACGAATTTACACAAGTAATCAAGTTCTCATAATGTTCATATTTCTGTTCTGACATGCATACATGTTGTATAGCACTTAAAAAGTCAGTAACGTATCTTAATAATTCACTATACCTACACCTAAATATGTGTGCAACTTCTTGTTTTTTTTTAAAGAAATTGATTAGATTTTCTGCATCATATTGTATTTCATTTAAATCTTTAATTTGACCGTTCACCAAAATTTTCGTATTAATTAACGATTGCCTATTATCCACATTAAATAGTGTATTTATAACATTGACTGCGAGATCTTCAGATGAGTCATCATATAATGGTGATACAAGTCTATGAATACAAAAATACAAAATGAAGAGTTAATGATTAATTAGAATAAAATCTATGGATATTTCCAAAAGGTATTTTGTCAATTGTACCAATATTTCTATATATATATATATA
>NW_026099572.1:37601940-37627352 GCF_025091365.1 Daktulosphaira vitifoliae | reverse complement strand
TTGAAAAGATAGCGTTTTCTTCTGTCCTTTTCTCAATACGTATTTCAATGTTTAATACCGTAAAATAATACATGAAAATTCAAATTTTCACAAACTTTAAAATGCTACAGAATATTTACTACTGAATATTAATAAGATATTTTTTTATTAAAATTTTTCTTAAATTCTACTCTACAAAATAGCTATCTTAGATTTTTTTTTTACATTTTATTTAAAATTTAAAAATAATTAATATTATTAATAAAATTAAAAAAAATTAATTATTGAGATATAGCTATAGACCTAACGTATAACTATTATTAAAAAAAAAATCAGCTAAAAATATTAACTGGATCAAAAGTTATTTAAGTTGTATATATATATATATATATGTTGTAAAATAAGAGTAATGTACATGTTTCTTCTTTAAACATAGAGTGATTAAAGAAGTATAGTTTGAATAACATGGATGAATTTACAAAATAACATTTTACAAAAATAATAAATTTATTAATGAAATATTATTTACTCTGGTGTTTTCGGATGTAGTAAGTTATGAAAACCAAAATTTATGTACTCGAGCTTGAATGCTTCATCATAAAATACTTTGAGATTATTACATACTTGGACATAAACTAAACAGGAAATTGAATAGTTATCGTGCTCCATCGCATCATCATTTTTTAATTCATCTTGAAAACTATAGTACTTATTGTTTGTAATAGAAGTAAATGAAATTATCGAAGATATAATGTTATGAAAACTTTTAACATCTTCAAAATCCTTAATAACCATCTCAACTTTAGGATTACCGTTGTTATCGAGGTACTCTTGTATGTCCAATTTTCTATTCGATTGAATGCCATCATTAATAATAGACATTTCATAAATAATACCTGTTTTTTTTTCATACTCATTAAATATGTAATTCATAAGTAATTTACTAAAGAATTGTGTGACATTATTAATATTTTCAAATAGAGTCTTTGAACTTTCTAATGCATCATTAAGTGTAATTAAACATTCAGTAAAATCATAAAATTGGTTTTTTAAATTATAGTTATCACAATATTGTAGTATTAAACCAATATTTTTAATGAAAATTTCTATAACAATTGTGTTGATATTATTAAACAACACACTGGGTACAGTAATATTATTTAAGATAACAGTTTAATGTATTTTTACTTATGTTAGTATAGTACAAGGTCAAAGGGACACATTCCTTTTACGATTATGNAGTTTCTAATAAAGTTTGGAATGGAATCTGAATTTACCATTAAACCGTCTGTTAAGTGTTGCATTGAAGAATCTTCGCCTGGAAATAGAACATATTTGATTACTTCTAATAAATATTCAGCATAATCGCTTTTATCCACGAGTCTATAGCTAGTTGTATCGATTTGATTTATCCAAAATATGAAAAAAGTGAAATAGTATATTTTTATGAACATTTTATAGTCAATTGAAAATATAGAAAACAAAATTTAGAATAACTTATTTGTTAGATTCATATTAGTTAGAATTTATACATATTTTATACAATTAAAGATGTATATTGACTAAAGTTTAGTTTATTTTATCTACTATTTGCAAAGTTGTTTTTAAAATTAAAATATTTGTTTAAGTGTTTTTGGAATAGTTCTAGATATTTGCGAGTTAACATTTTATTTTAAAATTCCGTCACATATACAAAATTATTCAGTTATTTTAAGTTAAATAATTTGGGAATGAATATTCTTAAAATATTTATATCAGCAATTTAATTATTAATAAGCTGTTTTAATTATTAATATTTATACAATTCATAATAATATAAGTGCAGTATGAATGAATAAAAAATTCTTTAAAAAGAAAATCATATTTTTAAATATTTTAATTGCAAGGTTTCAGCCAAACCACAGGACCTACTAATTACCTACAAGCTAGGAAAACATTGTAGAGTGACCTAATAGCCGAGCTAAGCGAGAATAGTTCTCTTTAACGGAGCTACTAGGTTTTGAGTTAAAAAAAAAACAAATATTAATGTAATGATAGAATAGTAAAAAGAGAAAAACAAAGGTCCATGTATAATACAATAACATAATTTTTTTTAAATTATTTAAAATATATATATATATATATAATTTATAAAAACAGAGGACAAAATAAACTAAAAACGAACGTGGTTTTTGGCATCTTTTTGTGGCAGTTGGTGATGACGCCGTGTGGTGGTAGTGCCAACTTCGAACAAGTTGGGTTGTTAAAGATAAAGTATGTCGAATGATAAAGAGTTTATTAAAAAATATTATTTCTCATAAAAAAATTGTGTGGATCCATAAACTTTTCAATAAGTTAAAGCATTATAAAGTTAAATATAATATGAATAATAAAATCGAGAATTTTCACACGAAAATAGCATTCGTTAGCCATTTTCTCCGTGAAGATAAAATAAAGTCCGAAATTTTTTTTTTCTATGATAAAGTACATTACATTAGCTTTAATTTAAGATATATATAAAAGTGTCAGTATTTCCAGAACACTTTCAAAAGTTAAGTTGAAAAAGTTAATTTTTTGTGAAAAAGTTGTCATTTTAAATCCCCCTGTGGGCAGGTAAAGCGTCAGATTTATAAAAAAATATATCAAATGATAGTTAAAAACATCAAGCATCTATAAAAAAAATTATATTGATATGTTCAATTTTCAAAAAGTTACGACAGTTTTTAGTAAAAAAAATTTTAAAAATTTGGAATATTAGCGATTTTTAAATTTTTTTGGAGATTTCCCTCATTTACGGGGAACGTAAATAATATAAAGATACGATTTGTAATCTTTTGACGTATAATTGAAAGAAATTGATTCGGTGAGAGCTGAGAAAAAGTGATAACAGACACAAAAAAAAAACATATCTTAGTAAAACCAATACCTTCTCAGCTTCGCATCGAAGCTAAAATGTAAAATATAAAATCGAGAATTTTCACACAAAAATAGCATTCAGTAGCCATTTTCACCAAAATTTAAGTTGAAAAAGTTAATTTTTTGTGAAAAAGTTGTCATTTTAAATCCCCCTGTGGGCAAGTAAAGGGTCAGATTTATAAAAAAAACATACCAAATTTTAGTTAAAGACATCAAGCATCTATAAAAAAAAGAAATATATTGATCGANAACAAATTTTAGTTAAAGACATCAAGCATCTATAAAAAAAAAGAAATATATTGATCGATACATCTTTCAAAAAGTTATAGCATTATAAAATTAAAAATAAAAAAAAAAGAATTTTTTTACAAAAATCGTATTTTAGCTTCGATACAAAGCCGAGAAGGTATTAATTTTTGAAAATGTTCCGGAAATAATGCGTCCTTTAACTCTTCGTTAGTCACCTTAACGATTAGAATAATCTTAGTCACCCGGGGTAATATAATACCCCATACTTTAAATTAATTTTTTAAATTAATTATTTCATAGAATTAATTTTTATTTTTTGCTAATATATTTTGAATATATATATAATTGATATTTTAATAGTTGAATGCTATATTTTTTAAATATTTCACGATTAGGAGGTGAATATGGTTTTACCTCCAAACAAAAGAAAACGTTTTTAATATGGCTGGGGTATTAAAATACCTCGTGGTGATTAACAAAGGGTTAAACTTATGTCAAATTAAAGCTTATTTTACATATTATAAAATGAAAAAAAACATTTTTTTTTTTAAATTTAAATACTATCTACAGATTTGCATCAAAGCGTTTTTTATGATAGTGATTTTAATCACTGTCAGATATCATCTATACTGGACCCAACCCAATCCCATTGTGCTGGGTTTTTTTTTATATGTTTCCAATTCATAGATAGGGTAGCAGGCGTCATATTGGCCTAGTGGGTAGTAACGTATGTACGGTTTACGGGATCCTGGGATCGATATTGGTGGTATCTAGTCTCTAGTACAATGCGGGTATATTCTCCATCCCTTCCATCATTAACCTAGCCAATAACCATTTTTACTTCCTATCATGTGAAAGAAGGCGATCACACTTTGTAGTATGGGAAATAGAAGGATATAAAATTGATCATTTTTTTATTATGTTTCAAATTTTGAATCCCTCTTAATAATAGAAAATAGTCTGATTTAAAAAAAATATGTCAAATAAAAGGGAAATATGTAAAATACTTTAAAAAATATATATATGAATCCATATATTACATACATATTTCAAACAATTTTAGGAATATAAAGCCAAAAAAATAAAATATGGAATTAAAAATTTTATCATAAAAATAGTATGTTTTAAACACGTCAGCCATTTGCACATAGAAGAAAAGTGTCATTTTTTTTTTAACTTATAGTACGTAACATAAGCTTTAAATTAACATAAGTTTGATGGTTACAGTATTTTCAATAATTAAGTTGAAAAAGTTTAATTTTCGTGCAAGAAGCTATTTTGAATCTTGTATACATTTAAAGGATCAGGTTTTAAAAATATATATACAAAAAGAAAAAAAAATACCTAAGGAATTTTTAGAAATCAAATTTTTTGACGCGTTCTTTTATCAAAAAGTCATAATAGTTTTAAGAAAAAAAAAGTTAGCACAGTGAGGTGGAGTCGAATGGCGATTTATAGCACGCTGTGCACCGCATTTAGCTGGACTTTGAGAAGTTGCGGTCAAAAGCATTAAGAGTTATACCGCGTCTTGGAAGAGACTAGGCTCACAAAAATTAGAGTAGAAGCTATACTGAATTTGCCACCAATAACTTCTATATATAGTGGCCATTCAAGAACTGAGATGGACAAGATCAGGAAGTATAAGGTCAAATAACCATACAGTGTTTTATAGTTGTGGCATAAATCACGAAGCTGGAGTAGGTTTCATAGTCAAGAATGATATACTGCCATATGTTAAAAGTTTTATAGCGTATAATGACAGATTGTGCTACATACAAGTCGAATGTAAATGGTTAAACATGACATTAGTAAACGGCTATGCGCCAACAGAAGAAAACGGAAATCAAATTAAGGAAAAATTCTATAGCGAGCTAGATACCATATATGAATGCATACCAAAAAAATACCAAAAATAATAATGGAAGACTTTAATGTAAAAATCGGGAAAGAGAGAGTTTTTGAACCAACAATCAGCCAAGAAAGTCTGCATCAAGTATCCAATGACAACGGAATAAGACTCATTACATTTGCAGGATCTAAGAATATGCGGATCAGTAGTACATTTTTCCCATACAAGAGAATACACAAAAAACCAGATTGACCACGTAGTGACAGATAACATAGTAAAACATTGGATCCATGATGTAAGAAGTCACAAAGGGGTAGGAACCCACTCAAACCACTTCCAAGTTAAAACGATACTCCGATTAAAACCACCAAGACAATAGTCGCGGAAGCCTAGAGATAAAACAAAATTGAACGTAGAAAACATGAAGAAAGAGAGTATTGTAAGAAAATACAAACAAACAATGATAGCTAAGCTAAACGTCGTAGAACAGTCACTAGACATTCAAAAGAAATGGGAAAATCTAAGAACCATTATTAAAACAACAGCGGAAGAAACAATTGGATTAGATCCCAGGAAAAGACCGAATAAATAGTTCAATGATAACTGCAAGAAGGCGATAGAAGACAGGGACAAAACAAAACTCGAAGTATTGAGATCTAATACAGAAGAAAAAAAGGCAAATACTAGCACAAAAACAGAGAGCATGCAAACAGGTAATAAGAAGGGAAAAAAGAATCTGGGAAAAACAAAAAATAAAAACCATTGAAGAGGAATACCTGTATTCCCGCACCTTTTTTGGAATAACAAACGAGTTAACGAAAAAACATAAACCAAGAACCATGATAATGAAAGATAGCAATAATGTACTGATCACAGAAGAAAAAAAGATTGCGGAAGAATTCAGAGAGACGTTTAAACAGTTATTGGGAAACCAGTGGATACAACAACCGAAGAGAATACAACTACCAAACTGCAGAACCTGAGGATAAAATACCAAGTAAAGAAGAAATAGAAGTAGCCATTAAAATGCTTAAGAATAATAAGGTCCTGGAGAAGACTCAATCATGGCTGAACTCCTGAAGAACGGTGGACAAAAACTAACGCAGGAAATATGGGACCTATTAAAAGAAGTATGGAAAACTGATAGGATTCCACCGGAATGGAACCTATCGATAATATGCCCCATATATAAAAAAAGAGGATCTCATGGATGTAAAGAATTATAGGGGAATATCCTTACTTAACACCGTATACAAGATTCTATCGAACACTCTACTAAACCGATTAAGACTATACGCCAATAACATCATAGGAGAATATCAGAGTGATTTCATGTCAAGCAGATCAACAACAGACCATATTTTCACGCTTAAACAAGTAATAGAAAAATACTATGAGTTCAACAGACCATTACATTTAATCTTTATAGACTTTAAACAAGCACATGACTCCGTACAAAGAGCAGAAATATGGAAATGCTTAAAGCTGTTAGGAGTCCCATCAAAACTAATATCGATGATAAGAGTGTGTACGGAAGGTTCAAGATGCGCAGTCAAATTTGGTCACGAGAAATCAGAAGAATTTCAAACAACAACAGGATTAAAACAAGGTGATGCACTGTTTATTTAACATAGTACTAAAAATGGCAGTAAGGGAAGTACAAGAAGAATATCAAGGAATTAACTGCTGCCGAAACTTTCCATTACTAGCATATGCCGACGACGTGGTAATATTAGGCGAAAGTGAGCAGGATATTCAAAAAGCAACGGAATTACTGATACCAAGTGCAAAAAAACGGGGACTCAACATTAATGAAACTAAAACAAAATATATGCGAACATAGGTAGGAACAAAGAACAGATGCGAAATGCAGCTGGATTACAGGTCTGAGGATATATGTTTGAGGAGGTAGATAATTTTAAATATTTAGGCACTAACTTAAATAGCACAAACGACAACCACGAAGAAATAAAAAAAACGCATGACATCAGGTAACAAATGTTTTTACGCCCTCTAGGGGTTGCTGGGGTCGAAGCTACTGTCGAAAAAATCAAAAGAACGACTTTACATGGTACTAGCTAGACCAGTGATAATGTATGCATTTGAGACATGGCCCACGACCCAAGGAGATGAGAATAGACTAGCTATCATGGAGAGGAAATTCCTCAGGAAGGTTTATGGACCAAAAAGAAACGAAGACCAAGCATATGAAATTAGGACTAACAGAGAACTGCCGGAATTATTCGGAAAACCAGACATAATAGCGGAAATACGCCACAAGAGACTGAGTTGGCTTGGACATGTACTAAGGACTAAGTCAATAGCAAATGCTGTATTAAGATGGATTTCTCAAGGAAAGAGGCCGATTGGAAGACCAAAATAGAGATGGATGGACAAAAATAAAAAAAAACTAAATCAATTTGGGATAGATAATATTACTGAAACGACTATGAACAGAGACAGATGGAAGGAGATTTTTTTTGCAGCAATGGGCATTAATGGCTTTTAAAGCTAGAAGAAGAAGAAGAAGAAAAGAGAAAAATTTACCACGACTCAAATAGAAAGTTGGGCATGTGATGAAATTATACTGTGACGATGACAACGTGGCAAGGTTAGCAAAGCTTTAAACCAACGCCGGTGAGTTTCCACAAGCTGTAAAGTTGTTATGTTCGTTACCTTTTGTTACCAACGGTTTGTAGCCGTGTTGTAATTTATCTAAATTTGTTACACTATATTTAATAAAGTTTCTGCACCTACGATGTATTAATTTTTTTTAATTTTTATGGCTTCTTAATTTGAGCATTACTATAGTTTCATAAGGTTTTTACATTTTTATAGCTTCTTAATTTTAGCATTTCTATGGCTTCTCAATTTAAGCGTTTCTATGGCTTCTTAATTTGAGCACTTCTATGGCTTCTCAATTTGAGCATTTCTATGGCTTCTCATTAATATTAAATTCTTATAGTTTCTTTTGTTGTTTAAAGACAAAATAATAACCATCCCAAAAAAACTCTCTAGTGTAAAAATTATTATAATTACCGTAAAATGGGCTTTTTTACTCTTAAAAATTAGTAAAGTTAAAGTACCCATAATATAACCTGAACCTCACAACTTTTTTTATTACCTCTGGTAATTATCTAAAACTACTTGCTTCTCTTTTATGTAATTTATATATTATATAAAACTCTATATATCTTATTATATTATAGAACTATGAAAAAAAATTTTCTATCAAAATTACTTAGTGTGCTTCGATTTTCAAAATTTTTTTTTCCAACGAAAGTACTCGGCCTCTAAATTTCAGCAAATTAGATCAGAAAATTTGTTGATATATTTATTCAAGTTTATTGTTATATGTATCTTTTTTGAGAATTTTGGCTTTATAATCAGATAACTGTTCACATGTACTTTGTTTTAGCTTCGATGCGAAGCTGAGAAGGTATTAATTTTACTATGATGTGTTTTTTTTTGTGTGTGTCTGTAAACGCTGAATCTGAGCCCTTGCTGGACCAATTTTGATGAACAATACGTCAAAAGATCTCAAAATGTATCTAGTCGATGACATTACCCTCAAAAATTGAAAAAAATTCCCTCGTTCCCCGTAAACGGGGGAAATCCCTCTAAAAATTACAGATTTAAAAATCACTAATTTTACTTAAAATTGTTATAAATTTTTTAAAAATGACCGAATCAATATTATTTCTCTGCTCTAACTTGATTTACATTTTTTAACGATACGCCAAATTATTACAATTAGTTGAAGGTGTTACCTTCAAAAATTGAAAACAAATTCTAATCTATCAATAAAACAATTACTTGTCCCGTGTTCTCCATACAGACAATTAAAATCATTCATTTCTAATGTTTTGAAAGCATTAATTGACGAATCAAGTTTGATATGATAGGTTTCAACTACAAAATGAAATCATTTTACTTTGTAATTTCATAATACTTTACTCTATTTGTGTGTTAAATATTCCAAATTTTTTTTTTAACATGTTGTTATATAAATCATTTCTAAAAATAAATGATTGTCAGTTTCTTCTGGATAAATAATGGATTTTTACAATTAAAATCAAAATTTATAATACGCTCAATTAAGTAAATTTTTTTTACAACTTTGTTTTGATTGATTTTTTTAGTTAAAGTAAATCATTAAAATTAATTAACTTCTGAATATTTCATATATGATTATATATGAAAATTTACTATAAATAGTAATTATGAAATTTCCTGACTGCGTATTTGAAAACATCGAGAAAAGTTGATTTAGAAAAGTAAATTTTTGTTTCTGATGAAAGTTCCCTGTAGTCCAGTGTATAAAACTTATAATTTTATTATAAGTAACAAACATTTTTATTGGAAAGTATTGCGTCAAGCTCTTTAAATTTTTATTCGCGTTAAAAATAAAGAAACATACTACTAATTAATTTTTTTTATAATATCTCCGTAAAAATTACAATATTAAATTATTGAATATCAATTTCATACTAAATTTAATTACTAAAATTGTTATTTATCCATGTATAATAATTATAAATCAAATGACTTATCTGGGTATAATTAATGAAATAGAAGTTGATGTTGCTTTTGTNTAACTTATCTGGGTATAATTAATAAAATAGAAGTTGATGTTGCTTTTGTCCATTCAATTTATCCATCAATTTCTTAGAATTAAACACTATCTACAGATTTGCATCGAAGCGTTTCTTATGATAGTGATATTAATCACTGTCAGATATCATCTTTACTTGTTCCAACTAGCCACGTCCATACTGTGCTGCGACCCCACTATACTACCGTTTTATATTTACATTCATTAAAATTATTTTATTTTAATTATTTAAATAAAAAATTTTAATTGATCTCATTTTGATTAATTTATAAACTGTTATAACAAAGATTATCATCTTTATTTTTCTAATTTTTTTTTTTTTGTATTTTGACTTAAAATTCATTTTTAATCATTTTTAAATTGAAATATACGAAAATTATCAGATTTTCCTGTCATTAATTAATATATCATAAAAATTCGAAATATTTCAACTGTAACATTATTAAACTTTTGTGCTCGTTTAATATTTGTAAATATCATTTTATTAATATTTTAAATAATTTAATAAATGTGTTTATTATACTTGACCGCAAAAAGAGGATATTGAAGGGTACGATACTCCTGGATATTAATTAGATGGACTTAAAAGTAAAATAGATGAACCTGATTATTAATGCACGATGGTAATAATGCATCTTAACGCATATTTTAACTTAAAAGAAGCAAACATATTTAAATAAGTTTAACTTTCTATGCTATATTGATTTTTTATTTATATAATATTTATAAAAATCTGTACTACCCTTGTCAGGTATTTTCAAATAAAATAAAATACAAAACCCAGAATTTTAACACAAAAATAGCATATTTTTGAATACGGTAGTCAATTTTACCATGAAGACAAATCCAGAGGTCAAATTTTTTTTTTTCAAATTAAAGTATATTACATAAGCTTTAATTTAAGATATATATAAAAGTGTCAGTCTTTCCGAAACATTTTCAAAAGTTTAATTGAAAAAGTTCTACTTTCTATATGCATTTTAAAAGGTTTGCACCCTCCCTGTATAAAGGGAAATGGTCCGATTTTAAAAAAAAGTATGTCGAATGAAAGAAGTATATATAAAGTATTTATCATTAAAGAATAAAGTTGATTCATGCATTTTTTAAAAAGTTATAGCAACATAATGTTAAAAAATGTAAAATATAATATCAAGAATTTTTTCACAAAAATAGCATATTTTTGCATACGGTAGTCATTTTCACCATGAAGACAAGTCCAGAGGTCAAATTTTTTTTTTTCAAATTAAAGTATATTACATTAGCTTTAATTTAAGGTATATATAAAATTGTCAGTCTTTCCGGAACATTTTCAAAAGTTAAGTTGAAAAAGTTAATTTTTTGTAAAAAAGTTACCATTTTGAAACCCCATCCTTTGGGCTGTTAAAGGGTCAAATGTTCACAAAAATATATAAAATGATAGGTAATTATCTAAGGTATCTATAAAAAAAAAAATTATATTGATTCGGTCATTTTTAAAAAAGTTATGGCAATTTTAAGTAAAAAAAATTGAAAAAATATCGAAAATTAGCGATTTTTAAATTTGTAATTTTTTGGGGGATTTCCCCCGTTTACGGGGAACGAGGGAATTTTTTTCAATTTTTGAGGGTAATGTCTTCGACTAGATACGATTTGTGATCTTTTGACATATTGTTCATCAAAATCGGTCCAGCGAGAGCTGAGATTGAGCGTTCACAGACACAAAAAAAAAAATAAAAAAACACATCATAGTAAAATTAATACCTTCTCAGCTTCGCATCGAAGCTAAAAAACAATATTCGTGTCATTTTATCTTAGTATTTTATCATTTAGAGTAAAACAAAGACAAGTTTCACGCGTGATAAATAAATATGTGATTAATAAATTCCCTAATTATTTTAATGAAAATAAAAAATTATGTTGAGTTAACCAATCCTTTCGAAACATATTCATACAAGTAGGAGAATTGCTGTATTTTTAATGTGTTGATATGTGATTGCATACAATACAATTGTTGATTAAACATTTTTCTTTGGAACCTAAAAAAATATAACTTTGAAATGATTAATAAATTATATTAACTTTTCCAATTTAATTTTGTGCTGATTTATAGAATTCAAAAATTTATAATAAAAAAAAATGGATTAGATAAAAAAAATAATATAAATAACAATTTAAACAAAAATTAGAATAAAGTCATATCTCCAAATTATTATAAAATTTAAATTTTATATTAAAAGTTTATTTTATTCATAGTATGTATAAATATTTATTTTCCTTTGTTTAATATGTTATAATATATAACATTAAGTTTTAAAAAGATGAAGATAAATTTAATATTCTATAATAATTTTGTTTTAACAAATCTCATCAATATAGAACCATTTTAATAATCTGCTTAAAATATAATTACCACTTTTTTTGCGTAAATCGGAACATTTACAATATAAACATGATGAACTGAAATGTTTATATTCATTATAATATGGGAGACATAATCTTCCTTTACAACATTTTGACTTATACATTACTTTATCGTTAGGAATTTTTTTGCATCTATAACAAACTAAATTACATAAAAAAAAGAAAACGGTAGCACAGTGGAGTCGCGGCATAGTGGAGACATTGCATAGTAGGGTCCAGTATAGATTTAATCTGACAGTGATTAAAATCACTATTATAAGAAACGCTTCGATGCAAATCTGTAGATAGTGTTTAATTTTAAAAAATTGATGGATAATTGCAAAAGCAACATCAACTTCTATTAAAATAAAATACAAAACCCATAATTATCATACAAAAATAGTATATTTTTCAATATGGTAGCCATTTGCGTATAGAAGATAGATCGTCGGGACAAATTTTTTTTTTTCATTTTGTAGTACATAAAATAAGCTTTAATTTTATATATGTTTAAAGGACGCAGTATTTCCGGAACATTTTCAAAAATTAAGTTGAAAAAGTTATTTTTTGTAAAAAAGTTACTATTTTAAATCCTCCCAGTGAGCAGAATAAGTGTTAGATTTTCAAAAAAAATTATATCAAATGAAAGGGAAATATCTAAGGTTTCAATACAAAAAAATATTATTTTTATTTGTTCATTTTTGAAAAAGTTATGGCAGTTTTAAGTACAAAAAACATCCCGATAAAATGTAATTTTTATCGCAAACATTACATTTTTTTTTAAATTTTCGACAGCCATTTGCACATAGAAGATAAGATGTCGGGACAAATTTTTTTTTTTCATTTGATAGTATATAACATAACCTTTGATTTGATATATGTTTAAAGGACGCAGTATTTCCGGAACATTTTCAAAAGTTCAGTTGAAAAAGATCTATGTTTTTTACAATATTTTAAGTTTTGAACGCCCCCTATATAAGGGGAAATTGTCCAATTTTAATAAAAAGTATGTCAAATGAAAGATGTACTTATAATGTATTTAGAAAAAAAAAATTTGTGCTGATATATACATTTTTCAAAAAGTTATAGCATTTTTAAGTTGAAAATTTAAAATCGAAAATCGAAAATTTTAACACAAAAATAGTGTTTTTTTAACTACGGCAGCCGTTTAAATGTAGAAAAAAAAGTGTCGGGACAAATTTTTTTTTTTCATTTTGTAGTACATAAAATAAGCTTTAATTTGATATATGTTTAAAGGACGCAGTCTTTCCGGAACATTTTCAAAAATTAAGTTGAAAAAATTAATTTTTGTAAAAAAGTTGCCATTTTAAATCCCCCCCAATGAGCAGGTTAAGTGATAGATTTTCAAAAAAATGATATCAAATGAAAGGTAAATATCTAAGGTTTTAGTATAAAAAAAAATTATGTTGATTTGTTGATTTTTCAAAAAGTTATGGAAGTTTTAAGAAAAAAAAGTGAAAAAATTTCGAAAATTAGCGATTTTTAAATTTGTAATTTTTTTGGATATTTCCCCCATTTGCGGGGAACGAGGGAATTTTTTTCAATTTTTAAGGGTAATGTCTTCAACTAGATACGATTTGTGATCTTTTGACGTATTTTTGAAAGAAATCGGTCCAGTGAGAGCTGAGAAAAAGTGGCAACAGACATAAAAAAAAAAAAAAACACATCATAGTAAAATTAATACCTTCTCCGCTTCGCATCGAAGCTAAAAAAAATCATAGTAATTAACGCATCGAAGCTAAAAAAAAAAAACATTAATTGTCATTATGTATAAACTGTAATTTAAATTGTTTTCTACGCTAATAAGTAGGCTCGTATTTAAGAGGTGTTGTACACGGGCAATTCGCCCGATGGTATTATTTAGATGAACAAAATTAAAACTATAATGAATGAAACACTTTTGTGTTTTAAATTATATTTTTTTTAACAGAGTTAATATTTACATTTCATTAAAATTAATATTTCATGTCGTTAGTTTTAATTTTGTGTAAAATATAGTATAATAAGAAAAATTATGTACTCTCATAAGAAATTTATTTTATGGAATCAAAGGTAGTTAGTTACATTAGAGGAAATTTGGTATAGAAATAAAGAGACTAAAAAAGGAAATTTGTAGCGCAGCTGCTGAAGAATATCAAAAGTGTATCGGAAAACATTTGCAAAGAAGAGGCTATAAACGGAATTAGATCTAGTGCACCCAAGACGTCATAGAGACTAACCTTATCACTAGGTCACTATACATTTAAGTTTTAAATGTCGATAGAATTCCATTGATAACGTGATGTGGCGTTAAAGAACACCAGTGTCATGTAAATATTAGCGATTATCAAATTTAGGTAATCACCAAATAGTTTTCTTGTAGCTATGGAAATATAACTTTTACATTTCTATAAAATTTCAAATTTTTAATACCCTCATTTTTATTATTACTGCATTCGACACACTTCTCAAAATGATTCTTTATTACTTCAGGAGGGATACAATTTGAGCAATTATTAAATTTTAGACTGTAATATAGGTCATTATTTTATAAAACTGAAAACAAAGCATTTTTGTAATGTTTGATTTAACTATGAATTTCTTAATCTATTATTACAAAAATATAATATAGTTTATTATTTGTAAACCTAGAAGTAGAACACTTATGTAATGTTTAGATTAATTGTAATTCCCCAAATTATTGTTACTAGACCAAGAAATAAATATTTATAAACATTTTTGAAAATGATTACTATATGAATTTTATAAAAAGACAAACAAAATATTTTAGTATATAAGATGAAACGGAATGAATTAAAAAGGGAGAAAGAGAAGACCTCGGGAGTACCGAAGGTAATCTCTTTCCGTGTGGTACGTTTGTGACTTTAAGTTTTTATTTTGTGTATTATTTATTTATCCGTTTTTAAGTGTATCAATATTTTATATGTTTTTATTTTGATTGATTATATCTTTATTAACTACATTTTGCGTTATTATTGAACTACTAAAAATATAAGTTAGAACAAAAAGATTGTTCCATATTTAAATACAACAAAGTGATATAGTTAAATACAACAAGACATTGAAAATAAAACAATTTCTTAGCTTCAAAAGTTTCAAAACAAATGCCGCAACCTGAAAAAAAAAATAACAGTATATGTATAAAAAATTAACATTTGTTTAATAGCTACGAATAATAAACATTTCATTTAGAGGAGAGGAAAAACACTTGCTTATAAGACCTTAGAAAGCATTGTATATGAAAAACTGTGGAAGGAGGAGTGATCTTAAAAATGTAATAACTCATAAAGAAAATAGGAAATTTGTTTCATATTACATTAGAGAATACTAGAGAGTGTTCAGTAAGTAAGAAACATATCAATTGTTATAAACAATGAGAAAAATAAAAACCCTTTTCCTTACTTACTGAACATACTTATTATGAAGAAATATTAGGGTCATTCCATGTGAAATTACCTAACGTGTGTGCTGGTATAGTTCTGAAATTTATGAGATTTATATCATAGACTTCTTAAAGGTCATTGATAACAAAAATAATATTTTTTGTTTTTATTATTATTTTTTTACCAGATAGCGCATTTTTTATAATTAAAAACATGAAAAAACAGAATATTTTTAAAATTATTGTTCTTGTTTAATACTAAGGAAAGTATAATGTCTATAAGTGGTCTTTATTATACATAAGGTATTAATTTTATCATATTACTTATAGTGACTTTTGTACCAATTTCTTCATGTAATATGACATTGTTAAATAGCATTTAAAACTGGTTATCTATTTTTATTAAATATAACAGGATTGTCCATATAAAATGACAATTGTGTGTCACCGAGCAGTCAAGTCAATGTGTAACTCTTATTGTTGTGACTAGTAAATTGTGTGTTAATAAAATCGATTTTAACTATTGTTTTTGATTATAATTAGTTTAAATTTATTATTATGGAATGCTCAGTCGGTATAGCAGTGAACGAAGAGTGTCACAAATCGGTTTACGGTGTTAATAATCAATTATTATTAAATATTTTTGATTTTTCTAATGAAAACCAACAACTACTTGCTTATAGAATAAACTGTTCTTTAACTACAATTTGTGAGTATCACAGTAAAACATATTTAGATTATTTTTATTTTGTGTTCGGTAGAAAATGTTCTGATCCATTTAATATACATAAAATAACTGTCCGCAAAGGTCTAATTGAAATAAAACTACAAACCGTTCTTGAATATTCAAATTTGGAATTAATACCTGAAAAGGCCTTATGTAAAACATGTTTAAAACGTTTGAAAGATTCGGCTGATTACTTGAATATGAGTGTTGAGCATGAAGTACCCGTGTATGAGTCTATAGAAAATAATTTAGAAACAATAAATAACGCTTGTAACAATTTAGGTATATCACCTATTCTATTGAAATAGAATTACTATTACTATTACTTAAGTAAAACTCGTCGGCCAGTTATTATTGAAAAAAAAGCTGAAGCTATAATTACTGTAGTAAAAAAAAACTTTTCTCGGCTTATGAAATTCCTTCATATTCTTTTAATAGCATNATGAAATTCCTTCATCTTCTTCTAATAGCACACATTTTATTTCTAACGGTAATTATGTCGTTAAAGAGTATGAAAGTTTAATAAATAACTTAAAAATAAAATTTAATGAAACCAATGAAACTAGCCAACACATAAGAATTTTAAGTCTGTTGCCTAAATCTTGGTCAGTTTCAAAAATTTGTGAAGAGTTTGGTGCCACAGAATACTTTGTGAAAAAGGTAAAAAAATTAGTCGATGTTCATGGTGTTTTACCTGACATTGTCGTTCAAAAACCTGGTCGAGCAATTGATTCAAATGTAGTAAAAAATGTTGATGACTTTTATCATAATGACGATTATAGCAGGTTATGTCCCGGTATGAAAGACGTCATTAATATAAAAGATGCTGATGGTAAAAAAATTACTAAACAAAAAAGATTGATTTTGTGTAACTAAAAAGAATTATATATAAATTATAAAACGGAAAATCCTAATGATAAAATTGGTTTTTCTAAATTTGCTGAATTAAGACCTAAATGGTGTATTTTAGCTGGAGCAAGTGGTACACATTCTCTATGCGTGTGCGTGATCCATCAAAATATAAAACTTATGGTTGAAGGGGCTAAATTAAGTTTAGACTTAGTCAATTTAATAAAAAGTATTGTCTGTGATATTAATAACGAAATATGTATGCTCAATGATTGTAATCGATGCCCTGGACCTGAAAATCTCAAACGTCAAATGCTTAATTTAGATACTACCACGATAACTGATCAAATAGTATATAGTCAGTGGGTGCACACAGATCGTACAACACTTGTCAAAATTACTCAAAATAGAGCAGAATTTTGGGAAAAATTAGTTGAGCAGCTACCTATTGTTAAAAAACACCATTTCATTTCAAAAGCTCAGTCTACGTACTTACGTGAAAAGAAAAACTCTCTTGCTGTAAATGAGTGTATTGTGTTAGGCGACTTTGCTGAGAATTTCACGATCGTGATCCAGGATGAAATTCAAAGCTACCACTGGGTAAATTCTCAAGCAACTTTACATCCTTAAACAATTTATTATAAATCTAACGCAATTGATTCTTTACAAACAAAAAATTATTGTATTATTAGTGATAATTTGACACATTATACAGATGCGGTTTATGTTTATCAATCTCACTTAATTAAAAAAATAAAAGATTTCATGCCAAATATAAAAAAAATTCAANGCGGTTTATGTCTATCAATCTCACTTAATTAAAAAACTAAAAGATTTCATGCCAAATATAATAAAAATTCACTACTTTTCTGACGGAGCTAGCAGCCAATATAAAAATTATAAAAATATGGCCAATCTATGTTATCACACAGCAGATTTTGGCTTAGAAGCAGAATGGAATTTTTTTGCGACCGCACACGGTAAGAGTCCATGCGATGGTATAGGTGGTACAGTTAAGCGATTGGTCTATAAAGCTAGTTTGCAAAGAACTTCGAATAATCATATTCTTACGCCAAGAGCAATGTTTGATTATTGTAAATTAAATATAAAAGGAATTGAGTTCTTGTATATAACTGCTTTAGAGGTACTTTCACTTGAACACCACTTAGGTGAGCGGTATAAAACTGTAAAAAAAAGTCCTGCAAGTCGTCAACATCACAGTTTTATACCTGAAAAGGGAAATTCTCTGAATTATAAGATAACTTCAAAGTCCACCAAATCCAATACTATAAAAATTTTGTAAATTATAAGAACAAAATAATTAGATATAATATAAACAAAAATAAAACTTATATGTATGTATAAATAGAATTAAATAATATTTCAGAATAAATTAAAATGAAATATATAATAAAAATTATTCTCTATTACACTAAAAAATATAACACATNGATATGGGTCAAAAGAACATAACTAAAAGTTTCTAAAAAGAAAAAAAAATTTTAATTAAAAAATTGTTTGACCTTCAAATTTTGCTATTAAAATACTGCAAAATTTTAAAAATTTAAAACAAAATTTCGATGTTCAAAAAAATTCAAAATTCATAAACTTAAGAATGAAATTGAAGTACTATTTAATATGAGTAAAACAGTGCTAGTTCCACAATGATAGCTTATTTGGATGTGAAGTTATAGGCTCTAGAACATAGGCTGTTTTATCATGTATTTAATAATTAATTATAATTATAACTATTATAAAAAATGCGCTATCTGGTAAAAAAATAATAATAATAATAAAATATTATTTTTGTTATCAATGACCTTTAAGAAGTCTATGATATAAATTTCATAAATTTCTGAACTATACCAGCACACACGTTAGGTAATTTCACATGGAATGACTCTAATATTTCTTCATAATAAGTATGTTCAGTAAGTAAGGAAAAGGGTTTTTATTTTTCTCATTGTTTATAACAATTGATATGTTTCTTACTTACTGAACACTCTCTAGTATTCTCTAATGTAATATGAAACAAATTTCCTATTTTCTTTATGAGTTATTACATTTTTAAAGTGAATCTTCTTTATAGAGAGTTCGGAAAAACAATTATTAGGTATAAAATGTATTGTTTTATTATACGAATAATAAAATTTTGGCCGTATAATTAATAAAACAATAGATAACTTAATCTTCTTAGTTTTCCAGTTGATTCTATCAAATTTTTATAAATATTTTATATTATTCTAAAGAAGAAATCATCTAAATAATATGATCTTCTTTTTCCTCGTCTTTATCCCAATTACTTGGGATCGGCCACCCTTATCCTAAACTTCCACTTGACACGATCTTCCACATCATCTACTCTCACATCAGCTGTCCTCAAATCGCATTCAATAGCATCCCTCCATCTTTTTTTTGGTTCCTCTACCTTTTCTTCCTTCAATATTCATTTCACTAACTGTTATTACCGCTTCCGATTCCTTGCTCCTCATAACATGACCAAACCATCGAAGTTTATTTTCTCACATCTTATCTACAATTAACGCTACACCTATACTCCTTCTTATATATTCTTATATATTCTTGTATATTATTATATATAGCACACCAGACGCTCCTCTACACTTTAACCACCAGCACTTATACTGTGTCCAACATTCCAAGTACCTATTTTTACTTTATTCCTATCTTCCTTATCTATCTTTATTCCTATCTATCTTTCTTCCTTATACACGAGTCCAGCCTAGAGTTAAGGGGTGATGTCCCTACACCGTTGACACTATAAGTGTTGAGTAGACCTGTACACATGACTGGTGAAACAGCTACCGCACAAGATGTCCGGCTGGTATCAAACACTTTATTCCTTAGTCCTTCTCCATTTTTAACTACTTTATTCCCTCTCACCTGTTCACGCGTTTATCTGAGATGGTTGGGTTGGGTTGGGTTAGTTTATCCGCTTAAGTTTTGTTCAGGACGTCTCATACTTTTTGATAAACGCCGGCTATCGACCTGATGCAACCTCATTAGTCGCCTCTTACGACTTGTAGAGGGACCATGAAAGTATTCATATCCCCTATCTACAGGGGATCTAAATTAACGATATCTCAAAATAAGTTTTTTTATTTTTTTTTTGTGAAATCCTGAAGCATATTAGCTTAAATTTGATTTCATAATTTTTTGTTGTTATTAAAAAAACCCAGCATAGGGGGGTCGCGGTACAGTGGTGACGTGGCATAGTCGGATCAAGTATAATGATATCTGACAGTGATTAAAATCACTATAAAAAAAAAACGCTTCGATGCAAATCTTTAGATAGTGTTTAATTTTAAAAAATTGGTAGATTATTCCAAAAGCTACATGATCTGCTAGTTCCTTATTAATATCCTGATTAAGATAAATTATGTCGAATGAAAAAGGGATTATTAAAAAATATTATTTCTCATAAAAAAATTATGTTGATCCATACACTTTTCAATAAGTTATATCATTATAAAGTTAAAAATGTAAAAAATAAAATCGAGAATTTTCACACAATAATAGCATTTGGTAGCCATTTTCACAATGAAGACAAAATGCAGTCCGAAATTTTTTTTTGCATAATAAAGTACATTACATTAGCTTTAATTTAAGATATATATAAAAGTGTCTGACTTTCCGGAACACTTTAAAAAATTAAGTTGAAAAAGTAAATTTTTTGTGAAAAAGTTGTCATTTTGAATCCCCCCTGTAGGCAGGTAAAAAGTCAGATTTATAAAAAAAATATATTAAATGATAGGTAAAGATATCAAGCATTCATGAAAAAAAAATTATATTGATGTGTTTATTTTTGAAAAAGTTATGGCAGTTTTAAGTAAAAAAATTGAAAAAATCTCGAAAATTAACGATTTTTAAATTTGTAATTTTTTTGGAGGTTTCCCCCATTTACGGGGAACGAGGGAAATTTTTTCAATTTTTAAGGGTAATGTCTTCGACTAGATACGATTTGTGATCTTTTGACGTATCGTTTAAAGAAATCTGTTCGGTGAGAGCTGAGAAAAAGTGGCAACAGACACAAAAAAAAAAAAACACATCATAGTAAAATTAATACCTTCTCAGCTTCGCATCGAAGCTAAAATATTTAAATCAATAGTTCAACAATTTTTTAATTTAAGTAAAAATGTAATTCAGATCATTATCATCTTTTGAAAATGCTATTTTTTTGTCTATACAAAAAAAAAATATTTTATGTAATCTTGAAAATTTATAATAACGATTTAATAAGTACCACTATTAAAAAATTAACTTGAATATATACAAAATAATGTTTTAATGTATATCACGAGAAGTAAAGTGATATTAAGTAGGAATTAAAAATAGTAAAATCAAAAACTAAAATATCCTAGCTTCAAAGTTAGGGTTTTTCTAGTTCCCCTATTTCAAATTATATTTAAATAAAAAATAAACATCGCCATAGTATATCCCACGATAATCGTTTACAAATTCATTAGTCATTCGATTTTTTGTAAATTTTGCGCCTTCCTCTAACTTTATGTTGAAAAAAAATATAGTTTAAAAAAACTAAAAAAACACGCTTTTAAAGTAAATCGAACTAAAAAGTTAAAAATTGTTTTTAACTTTTTAGTTTCATGTTATGATAGTAGTTACTATTAATATCTTGGTAGATACAGGTAACGGGAAATTAGAGTTCGATTCCGGAAAGGGAGTCAAATAAACAGCTACCACATCCAAGGAAAGCAGCAGGCGCACAAATTACTCTCTCCCAGAACGTGGAGGTAGTGACGAAAAATTACAATACGGAAATCATCACTCGTAATCGGAATGAATACTTTATATCTCTTAATTAAAATAAAGCAAGTTAATATATAAATTTTAATAGTAATTAGAATATATATATATACATACAAGTAAAGCGACTTAAGTACGTAAATTTATACAGAAATAGTGTTGCCATCGTGTGGAGAGCGTGACGTGGGGTGGGATGAAAGCGTTATGACAGTCTAGTCTCAAGGCCATAGACGACGGAATATGCGATAACTCGTGGAGAGTTACAAACATACATACATACAGGTGAAACTAATATAAGCGTGTTAAAATAATTTCACTTTAGTGTAACTCATCAATTTGTATTAAAATTTCGTTAGGAGTTCTGAGATGTGGTTTATTTTTAGTTTAAAAGATTGCATAACGAGAAAACCCAGAAAAAACCACGGATAATGTGATTTTATTTTAATTTCGTGAGTTCATTTCATATATCATTATTTATTGAAACCGATCATAGTTTTTACCATTAAAAATGTACTAGAACTGAATTACTAAAATTATAATTTTTTTTTCTTTTCAAGTGGGAAATAAAACAATCACATAATTTAAATGAACATTTCGAGCTGAATATTTTAAATATTATTAGTAATAATAATTAATCTATTGAAATAATTTATTACTATAGATTAATTAGAAATAATTATTTTGGCGTAATCGGCACACTACTTTTTTCTGACATTAATCACGAATAATAATGCACTATACCACTGAGATTGTAAATGTTTGTTTAGGTGTTCGAAAAATATTCATAACTATAAAATAAGATGCACTAATTAAGATGCAAAAAATTTAAAAGTTATTAGATAATTTTTAAATTACAGTTTATTTTTTTATGCAATAAAAATGCATAAATTTCAGTAAAAACGAATAACAAGAGCAATTAATTTATAAATTATATACACTTATATAATAAAATTTTATACCTAAAATTTACATTACATAATATGTAATGTTTATTGATATTATATCTACTTACTTATTTTCATAACAATAAAATAAACAAACAAATTATTTATAGATAATAATTACATATTAGTAGGTATGTCATAAGCTTTTTTGCCAACCTAACTATACGCTTAAAAAAGTTACTAAATTTTTACATGCATGTATTGGAAGTTTCAGTGACAATATTAATTTAAATTAATGAAAGTAACGCATAATGTATAAGGGTGAATTAGAATAAATAGTGATAAAAATTTTATATTTGTGTACGAATTTTCGAAACTTTAGGTAAAAACTTCACTACTTGTGTGTAAGACAATCGTGTATATTAAAAATATCATATTGACGTATTTGAATTTTTGGACCATTTAGGTTTAATTTATTAGTTAATAAGATATTTTATTTTAATAAATAATGTAGGTTAATATGTAGGGAACTGTTGGTTATGAGTTTAACATTTTTACGTTTAAAGTTTAAAAGTGGTTCAAAACAAAACTCATTTAATTTTGTATAAATGTATCTTTAATCATTTCGCTTATAGTTTAACATTTGTTCATTCAAAAATCTAAAAACCCTCTTATGAACTTAACTGACTTTTTATTAAATAGATATTTGATAAATCAATTTGTTATATCAGTTAGTGATGTAATATTAAACCAAATGATTGGTTATGATTTCAATTAAAATTGGAGTAAACAATTAATAAGTTTAATGTTAAAGTTTAAAAAAAACATCATTAGTTTAATTTTGAACTAAACCGTGGATATATAAAATACAAGGTGATACTTTTAACAATGGCCAATAATTTTTTCCTACATATTTTACTAGCTTATAAAATTTAAAAATAAAAAAATAATACGTTGATAACTACTTTTGAACAAGTATTTCAGAAATTATTAACAATTTAAAGTAATGATTATAGGTGAGGTGTAGGTGCTGTTATTTTTATCACTAGACATATCTTGGATTCACTTCTTCTTACGCCTAGGTATAAAAATGTTAATAACTTCTGAAATACTGGTGTAAAAGTTGTTATAGAATTAGCCATTATCTTAATTAGATCATTATCTATTTTATTATATATGCTGCCGTTTAAAAAAATAAAGTTGACACCCTATAAGATATAAGGGATGAACATAAAAAAAGGAATGAATTAGGATACATATATAATTAACAGAAGCCAAAAAAAAAACAAAAATAAGATTATATTAAAAGAAATTAAGTGGCTAGTGTTAAAAGAAATAAGATTGAATTTTTTTTTGAAAAAGCATTTTTCATAGATTAATAGTCAAATAAAAAGCACTATAGGTTTTGAAATAATAGGATCTTTTTAATTATAAATCTAAGTATAAATTTCTATAATATAGAATAATAATTGATTTCATAGTGAAAAACTAATTATACTTATAAAGAGAAAACTGTATTAAAACTATTACTTACTAACTTTTGAAGAAACCTCTAATAAAAAATAACCATAATAATTATAATTTATTTTAAAAAAGAAGTAGAAATCGTATTATTATTTCATGATCCAATAAGTAAATTTTAAAGTCATTTACTTTGAGAAGAAATATTGGTTATTTAAAAATTACACTGTACAAAGATTATTTTAATTAATGTAGTCCCAAATTGGTCACGATAAATAGAAAAATAACAAATTTCATGTTACCTGCTACATGTATTAAAAAATATACTAATATTGCTGATAGTGAAATAACCGGTTTCTGAAATATAATTGAAAGTATTTTATATGCGTATGTGTTAATTTTTATCAGACATATTTTTTTCAATTAATAATAGAAGGTCATAACTTATAAAATTAGAAAGACGCGTATTTATTGGAGCAAATATATTTACCCAATTAAATATTTGTCACTCTAATTATCAATTCATCTACGAACTCCTAACCATTTCTGTAATAAAATCCTAACCTACGGATATACTTACCATTTTTTAATTACTTAAATATTTTTATTTTTTATTTAAATATTTTNCATCTACGAACTCCTAACCATTTCTGTAATAAAATCCTAACCTACGGATATACTTACCATTTTTTAATTACTTAAATATTTTTTTTATTCAAAAATTTTGAACTTTTAAATGTGAAAAATAATAATATAGCAAAATGATCGTTTATATACGAATTCAACTGTACTTTAAATAAAAATGCCCCGTAAATATTTACCAGTATTATTCTCTTGAAAATAAATTATAAGTTTAGATGATAGTCTTAAAACATATGTTATTTAAATTTAATTTTAAATTATTCTACTCTCTTTAAAATTAATAAAAACGAGTATGTTTTAAGATATGAAACTAAGTCTTCTAAACTAGAAAAAAAACTAAACTTTAAAAAAAACGCTTTTATATAAAATTTAATATCATAGATACTTAAAACTTTCCACTACTTATACTTCTTAATTTTAAACATGAATTTCTTTATACTATAATACATTTAACTTAATAAGAATTACACTCTTTAATTTTATATGATAAAGATTATTCAGAACAATGTACTGATTACCATTGCAGGGTTGTTCTTTTTAATACACGGTATTTAAACACCGAAAATGTCGAAATTTACATTGGTCTTATAAGATTAATTTTAAACGTTTTTAATTATTGTAGTATAATTATTAACACATGTACTAAATATCACATATGTATGAATAAAGCCAAAAATCATCTAAGGAATGTTTCC
>NW_026099572.1:37494005-37601840 GCF_025091365.1 Daktulosphaira vitifoliae | reverse complement strand
TTAAATCCCCCCTAATGAGCAGGTTAAGTGATAGATTTTCAAAAAAATGATATCAAATGAAAGGTATATATCTAAGGTTTTTGTATAAAAAGAATTTTTGTTGATTTGTTGATTTTTCAAAAAGTTATGGAAGTTTTAAGAAAAAAAACTGAAAAAATTTCGAAAATTAGCGATTTTTAAATTTGTAATTTTTTTGGATATTTCCCCCATTTACGGGGAACGAGGGAATTTTTTTCAATTTTTAAGGGTAATGTCTTCAACTAGATACGATTTGTGATCTTTTGACGTATTTTTGAAAGAAATCGGTCCAGTGAGAGCTGAGAAAAAGTGGCAACAGACATAAAAAAAAAAAAAAACACATCATAGTAAAATTAATACCTTCTCAGCTTCGCATCGAAGCTAAAAAAACCAGCTGAATGAATGAAAGAAATAACTAAAGATATTACATCGAGAGAAGTTGAGTTAAGAATAGTGTAAAAATTAATAGGAGAGATATTAAGATGAGATAAATTATTAAATAAAATAGAACGATTACTTTCAAATGCACAGCAGTCAAAAATTATATGAGGAAAATCGCAGAGAACTTCATCGTCTTATTTTTCTTATTTATATTAATTTCGTTTGTATAAGCTAATTAATTATGTATGATGCTATTTGAAATAATAAAGTTGACACCCTTATATGATGTAAGGAATGATTCAAAATTAAGTAATAAATAAAAAAATATATGCAACTAAAAGAAATCAGAAATTTTTTTTCCAACATAATATTTATTTTGGGAGTAATCTAATGGTTAAGGCGTTTGGGTACCGACTTTTTTAGGAGGTCGAATATATGCAAATTTTTCGATTTTTTCATGTTACGCAAAGTCGTTGTGTGAGAAGTAGATGATTATTTGTGCGAGTATCCATTATTAGGAGTAGTTCCGTTGTGTTATAGTTGATAACAAAACCGGTTGTGAACTTTTTGATACAATACGATTATAATGATTAAATAACGACGCATGTTTATTTTATTAGTATAAAAACCATAGTTTAGCACCAGCTCCACCGCAAATACTTATAGATGTTTCATGATTTCACAGATTTTAATTGATTATAAAAATATTTAAATTATCTATTTTCGACGAGTATGAAAAACTAAATATTTACAGAGTTTGCGCTCCGGATGACAATCGTAAAAAGACATTATAAAAACTATCTCCAATTTTTCTAAAAAAAAACCATTATTTCTAACGAATTATATTTTAACCTTGCTCTTCTTTAATAATTTTGCATCGTGAAAAAATTACTGACTCATTTATTAAATTCTCTTTGTTACTTGTTTGAGGTATGTCAAGTAAAATATTGGTTGAGAGAATTGGAAATATTCTACCAAAATAATATTTATATTGTATTTATTTTTTAATTTTCATGTGTAGCTGAAGTGGTATTTTGATTTTACAGTAATGTGTATTTTTATCAATATTTTCTACTAAAGAACTTTTAATTTTCAGTCTGACTGTGCATCTAAATAGTTTTTTTTTTTTAATGTCACTTTTACCTCTTGCATTTTAAGCACCTATTTAGTATTACACTAAATATAGGTTATATCTGATTATCGCTCATATCTAACTTGCTTTTTTAAAAAATGATATACCTTTTTTTTTTGGTTGTAGTTTAAAAATCACTTTTAAATTTAATATGAGAGATTTATATATTTGATGATCAACAATTTACAAATGTGTTGAAATAAAAGACTCATCACATAAGTTACTTAGCGTTAGTTCTAGGTGATAACATATTGTGTCACTGAAAAAACATGTTATTGTATCAGATTTAAAGGGAAATTATTAAAATATAATGTTGAATACATCAAAAAGATAAATTTTGTGATATTTTGGGGTATCGTTGAACAATAACAGTTCAGTAGGTACAGATATATATTAGGGTGTCCCTTATTTTGAAAATTTTGGAAATTCTTCGGGCTCACCCCCCAAATTTATGTGTATACATATAAAAAGTGGCTACAAAAAATTCCAGGCCGATCAGATAAGTTTAACCCGTGCCGACTTGGGGTTGAAAATCGGGCAAAAGGGGTACTTTTTTAGTTTTTAGCAATTAACTCGTAAATTAGCACTCTCACAAAAAAAAATATTAAAACTAAATTGTAGATCTAATTGTTTTGTATAAATTAAGTCCTTACAGTTTTTCTTTTAAGTCCATTAGTTTTCTAGAAAAATGTCAAAATATATAATATTTCGTAAAATTGCCGAAATTAGCATATTTACGAATATTTTATCATATATGACGAACCATATGTGATACGACCTAATGTTTCATACAAAAATTGTTTAAAATTAAATTTTACGAAATAAAAGTATTAAGTACAAATTTCATTGAACCGATCGTTTTATTGCTATAGCTGAATTAACTCGATCATATTACGATTTTTACTAAATATATGAATTTTATTGCTTAATTTAAATATATTTCCTTTATATTGTAAAGTGATGTATTTGTTTGACTTAAACTCATAATGATACTTACTTCTCAATATTATTGTATAAATTAAAAAAAAGTTACTATATAAAATACAAAATGTTAAATTCAAAATAATTCACAAATTATAACAAAAATATACATTAAAAACTATGTTTTAATGTTTTTTTGTTGCAATTAGGATATAATATTCTATGCTCTTGAACACACAGTGTAAAAGTAACTCAGCTTTTTCATCGTTTACAGTTAAACTTTCATGAAAATCTTCCATTACCTTAACCGCTTTATCTGCAGAGTCATTTACTACTTTAAGTGAACATACAATTTCTTTTCCGTGTAAATAAAAATTATCAGTATTCCAATTACTTGGATCCAAATTTAAAAAATTAGTATTGATATCGAATCGTTTAAAAAATTTCATACTGCTTTTTGACAAAAAAGAAGCTACAGTTTTTTCTAAAAAAAAATATCAATCACTCAATAGTCATCAAAAAATAAAGATATCAAAAATTATTATACATGAAAATGATTTGTCAATATGAACCGATGAAAGAATAAAACGTTTACTAGGGTTTATTATTGACTCATTATTAAGGGATACAACCATTAATTTTTTTATTTCGGTTGAAATGGAATCGTCCATTTCCCAGAAAATATTACACTCGCGAATAGTCAATACTGCTTTTGCTCTTATAGTAAGATTAACAATTCTTAGGTTATAAAAAAAAACTTTTAGAACTTGTCCAATGGATGGAAGTTTTGAACCTAAAATTTGAGTAGTCAAAGACCCTATTAAAAATATTTTATTGTCATTTCTTAATACTACGGACATTTTTACGTACACTAAAAGAAAAACACAATAGGAAGCAGTTCAACTTAATACGCGATGTGAGCGACTAAAGTGGTATAAGTATAAGTTTACTATATCAATTGCTGCGATTTGTAATAAATTTACGATTTCCAGAGTTATTTATAATTTAAAAATAATAACAATACATTAATTCAGTCATACCATAGTATTATCGCCGTACTTGTACGATAAGTGTTGTAATGAACCAGATGATAACTAACAGAATCTAGCATTAAAATTCATATATTTAGTAAAAATCGTAATATGATCGAGTTAATTCAGCTATAGCAATAAAACGATCGGTTCAATGAAATTTGTACTTAATACTTTTATTTCGTAAAATTTAATTTTAAACAATTTTTGTATGAAACATTAGGTCGTATCACATATGGTTCGTCATATATGATAAAATATTCGTAAATATGCTAATTTCGGCAATTTTACGAAATATTATATATTTTGACATTTTTCTAGAAAACTAATGGACTTAAAAGAAAAACTGTAAGGACTTAATTTATACAAAACAATTAGATCTACAATTTAGTTTTAATATTTTTTTTTGTGAGAGTGCTAATTTACGAGTTAATTGCTAAAAACTAAAAAAGTACCCCTTTTGCCCGATTTTCAACCCCAAGTCGGCACGGGTTAAACTTATCTGATCGGCCTGGAATTTTTTGTAGCCACTTTTTATATGTATACACATAAATTTGGGGGGTGAGCCCGAAGAATTTCCAAAATTTTCAAAATAAGGGACACCCTAATATATATAGACACAAACAAAAAATACATAGTAAAACTAATACCTTCTCACTTTTTAATGGAAGTTAAGATAGCGTATGAGAATTATTTTTATATACACGCACCTCACCAGATATTTTTTATTGACGCCACTTATTTAAGATTAATACATTACCTCTATTCTTTTTATTTGATAGTGGTATTGTTTTACGAATTCCGATTTTTTAGTGAAACTTAATAATTGGAAAATAGTAACAAAATTTGTTTCGTACTATGCAATGATAGCTTTGTCGGTCATTAGATAAAAGCAAATTATTAAATATCATATATACAGGTGTAATATCAAATGTGTATTAATGTGTAACTATTTTTAGGTAGTCGGTATTGCCCTACACAACTCTATTTGCAATAATATAGTTGCTGCGGATAACGCATATACGACACGAGCATGTCAGATAAAATGGTTACTTTTTGAAAACCATTAGTTTGAAAACTTGACAAAACTACCTGTTTTTGTTCTATGAGTACAACAAAACTACTAATGCGATAAGAATTCTGAAAACAGATCTGAATTCAGCATTATATCACTTAAATATCAGATAGGTCACTTTTTTGAAATTGTGTTTCCTTCAACTCAAAAATTTATTTTGATAAAATAAAAATTTTCAAAAATGTAAACTGTACACTTAAGGGTTAAAAACATCAAAATTTAAAAAAAAAATGGCTTGACTGATACTTCAGTGATATGATGCTGAATTCAAATCCGTTTTCAAAATTCCAATCGTATCAGTAGTTTCGTCATACTAATGGAACAAAAACGGGTTGTTTTTTACTAAAGAGCGGAGTCGGTACCTAGACACCTTAATATATATACAGTAGGGTCTCGATAATCCGAACGAGATTGGGGAAAGGGGTCGTTCGGATTACTTATGGCTTAAAAAAAAACATCAATTTTATCGTAATTTAAATTATGAAATTGTATTTTTATCTGTATTAATCATGTAAAAATTCGTAATTTCAAAAGAATATATAAAAATATAACATATAAAATAAAAATGAAAATATAAAAATATTAATATAATTATGGGTATATGTAATTATGAACCTTACTATTTAAAATATTGATTTATTTTTTTTTGTACACTGGTTTCTTTTATGAATTGGTATGCCTTGCCCGTAAACGTCTAAGCAACATAAGTTCTTCGCAGCTTTCATCGTTTTGTTCAGCCCACTGTATGGCCGTATTTAACGCTTAAGTGGCATCTGAAGCAGATATTTTTGAAGGGGGCAAAAATTCATCATCTTCCTTCTAAACGACATACATGTGGGATATCGGATGTACAAACATAATCGAAAAATTTTATTACCGGAAAATATTATTTATAAATAAATATGTACATATTATAGCGATAAGATAATTCTCAAGCCCGTTCGGATTACCGCGTCTTTCGGATTAGCCTGTGTTCGGATTATCGAGACCCTATTGTATATATATATATGAAACTTAATTGTGAATTCATCATACAAAAAAAAAAACTCCTATGTAATTAAAATCTTTTCATTAATATATTTTCAGGACCATAATCAAAGTTTAGAATACAAATCATCAAATAAAAATTCTGATAAAAAGAAACAAGAAGACTTTCAAATCCATTCAAACACTGTAGGTGATACAAAATTATTTAATTCATTTTCAGAATCAATTTTTGATCAAGACAACATATATGGACAAAGTGTTGCAGAAAGACTTAATATTATAAGTTCTATATCTTTAAAAAGAGAAATTAAACTTGAAATTGATCGTTTATTCCTCTTAAAAACTAAAAAAAATTAAAGTAACTTGATTTATTATCGTTTTTTAAACTATTTAAAATTTTTAGTCAAATAATGTAACTTATTCTGAGTTGCAATATATTTAAAATATCTCGTATGAATTGTTTATTTTATCGATTGTTCTTTCTGTACTATTAAAGTAAAAAATAATTTGATTGTAAATTATTCCATAATATTGTGTTATTTTGCTATTTATATTATTCAATTAAAAAAAAAAATCTTGATTTATATTACTTATTTAGTGAAACGATGTGTTAAAATATTTGTTAGTATCATTAATTACACTAATTAAAATAAAATGTGCTATTTTTTTTTAATTTTTTCTTTTTTCAAGTATTGTTTTGACACGACTTACATCGCAATAATGTAGTCGACACTGGTTTAAATAGTAGAGACCTTTGGGTAGTTTGTTATTAATGAACAACAAATTATTTAAAAACTAATAAAAACATGATCATCTGATGTCAGAAGTTAGCAGCATTGATGATTACGGCGCGTTGTCGGTGGCGTATATCATCAATAACGGGAAGACTCGACGTGGTATTGCAACGGTTGGCTGCCAGCCGAGCGGTACTTGTTAGACTTTATACCTCAGACATATCGCACTCGGCGATTATCAGTCAAACTACCATTTATTTACATAAGTAGGGTAATGCCTGACAAATATTACGCGTTTGTGGGGAACCCAAAATTGTGTCAGTTTAAGATAAATTTTAGTAACATTAGTTACAGGGACCTCTTTCTCCCAGGGATGAGACTGTCCTGAAGTCAAAAATATTATATGTAAAGAAGTTATTTTTTTTTATATAAATAATTATTTTTTTAATTCTATGACCTTTTTAATGTTTTCTTTTTGTAATACTTTTGTGATAATTGTTTATTGAAAATATAAAATATTCTGGACGGCTCTATCAAGAGTTACAAAAATTATCTATTTTAGTGTAAATCACGTATGCACCGCTACACATTCTATAATTACGGCTTAATATTACAGCTATTAGATTAAATTTCCCTAATTGAGTTACCCAGAGCTGAAGGGATCAAAGTGATACTATTCAAAAAATAAGTAAAAAAGTACTAAACTAAAAAGTAAATTAGCCCCTCTTTCAATTGATCTAAGATCACTGATTATTTTATATAAATTACCATTTATCATCAATTTCCTAAACTAAATTCATTCAAAGGTTGCATTTCTCAATTTTTAAATTTAGTTTTTTGTGTCACTTTTATCCATTTGCTTTAGAAGCTTCAAATAGTGTAATAACTACCTTATTGAAATAATTTGTAATTAAATTGTTAATACGACAATTGAAGGGCTATGTTCAATGACTAACATAGTCAATTAAAAAAAAATCGGTAGCAATGTGGGGTCGCGGCATAGTATAGACAAGTATAGATGATATCTGACATTATTCTGATTATTTCAAAAGAACAATAACGCTTATTCACTTAATTTTATCCCAATTAGTTATTTGATTTATAATTATAATATATAAATAAATAATAATTATAGTAATTAAATTTGGTATGATATTGATTTTCAATAATTTAATATTGTAATTTTTACGGAGATATTATAAAAATAATAAAGTAGTTGAATATTTCTTTACTTTAAACGCGTATACAAATTTAAAGAGCATTACTTTTTGTGAAAAGTTGTCATTTTAAATCTCCCCCTATGGGCAGGTAAAGGGTCAGATATAAAAAAAAATATATCAAATGATAGGTAAAGACATCATGCATCTATAAAAAAAAGAATTATATTGATCCATACATCTTTCAAAAAGTTATAGCATTATAAAGTTAAAAATATAAAAAAGAATTTTTTTACAAAAATCGTATTTTTTTTATTAAGTTTGATGTTTGTTTTCACCATAAAGATAAAATAAAGTCCAAAATTTTTTTTTTCATGATAAAGTATATTACATTAGCTTTAATTTAAGATATATATAAAAGTGTCAGACCTTCCGGAACATATTCAAAAGTCAAGTTGAAAAAATAAATTTTTTGTGAAAAAGTTGTCCTTTTAAATCCCCCCCCTGTGGGCAAGTAAAGGGTCACATATAAAAAAAAATATACCAAATGAAAGGTAATGATATCATGCATCTATATAAAAAATTATATTGATTCGGTTATTTTTAAAAAAGTTATGGCAATTTTAAGTAAAAAAAATTGAAAAAATGTCAAAAATTAGCGATTTTTAAATTTGTAATTTTTTTGGAGGTTTCCATCATTTACGGGGAACGAGGGATTTTTTTTCAATTTTTGAGGGTAACGTCTTCGACTAGATACGATTTGTGATCTTTTGACGTATCATTGAAAGAAATCGGTTCGGTGAGAGCTGAGAAAAAGTGGTAACAACACAAAAAAAAAAAAATAAATAAACACATCTTAGTAAAACCAATACCTTCTCAGCTTCGCATCGAAGCTAAAAAAATAATTTATTACCATAGTTTTAGTTTTAGTTATTATCGAGGTAAACATAATACCTATGTACTCAGACCTGTTGGTCCATTATGCGCACCTCAAACCAAATTGTCTTGATTCGGTTTACCCACCTAAGTGTTATCACCGAAGTGTTAATACATTAGTGTTAATTTATTACCCTGACTTTTAGCTCAATTTGCAAGTTTGAAATTGACATTTAATAGGAAATTTAATGAAGATTAAAAAAATTATATCGTTAAGATTAATATGCAGTCAGGAAATTTTATAATTACTATTTATAGTAAATTTATCAGAAGAGCTCAATATTTTTTTGCATTTTTATCGTAATAGATAACTTAAATAGAAATAGTAATAATTTCCTAGTAACTTCTGGTGTTTAAAAGATTCTACAAATATTAAAATTACCGATTTTTAAAATTGTAATATTTTGGGGGATTCCCTTGTTTACGAAAAACGATGGAATTTTTGAGGGTAATGTCTTCGACTATATACCATGTAATAACCAAAAGTAGTACTATATAGATATATATTTATATTGGGAAACTGTTGCATGTGTATGAAGAGAGTGTAATGGGGAGAAGTGTAGAGTGTATACTACGTGTTGAGGGGAATACTAAATTCTAATAGTTATTACTTAATAAATGTAGTCAGTGTATTAAAACTACTCTTACCTGATATTCTCTGATGATGAATGAATCTTGAGTGTAGATTTATGATTACTAAGAATATACCCAAGATTCTAGTAGGTATGTTAATAAACGAGAATAGCACTTGGTTAACAGAAGCGTATTTATTATTGTAGAAAAATATTAG
Organism: Daktulosphaira vitifoliae; assembly: GCF_025091365.1. Lineage (NCBI taxonomy): Eukaryota > Metazoa > Arthropoda > Insecta > Hemiptera > Phylloxeridae > Daktulosphaira > Daktulosphaira vitifoliae. Next base: position 37,592,678 of record NW_026099572.1, on the reverse strand, counting down.
TTATTTTCACAAATGTATATTTTAAGTTTAGTGTTAAAAGTTAAAATTATAGACTCACAGTATAAAGAATATGCCAAAATACGTAGGAAATAATCTTAAAGGTTTAATTAGATAAAAGCAATTATTAAGTAAGAGAAAAATGAACGAGTGACTGACTGGAAAAACAGTGTCCTCAGCCTTTATATAATGTACCACAAAAGTCATAAACGGGGATTGGGCGTCCTGAATGTGTCATACTTTTTATAGGCACATTCAGTCATCATTCCATATTTCAATAAACGCAAAAGAATTATTATATTTTAATTTCCTTTTTTTAGTACTTTAGTGGTGCCTGGAAGACGGCACGAAAGACAATGATTCACGTTTATTTTATAGTTGCCCAAAAGTTAATACTATATGTGTAATTGTGTTAACGTATTCTTTTCTGTGGTCTTATAGAATATTACAACCATTTGTGACCTTTTGACGTAGTGTTGTTCATCAAAATCGGTCCAATGTGAGCTGAGATTGAGCGTTCACAGACACAAAAAAAAAAATACAAAAATACATCATAATAAAATTAATACATCGGAGCTAAAAAAAATGTTTTATTAATTTCGATTAAATATAGTTATTTTCAGTACTTAAATACAAAAATAGGTTTTATATTTAAATTATTTGTGAGAATATTTAATCTAAAAATAACGATTTATCATTTCTATTAACGAAAAAACACTTTGAATTAAAAGCAACTCACTGAGTTGCTTTTCCTGAGAAATGTTTTAAGGTCAATTAAGCATTTGTTGTACAAAGAACTTCAACTAGATAATAATAGTAACAAAGACTCGTATTATTTATAAATTTGGTCGCTAGAATTATGTTATGAAAATGTCAGTGTTACTCCGGGTGTACTTTAATTATTTTAAAAGTAGCAATATATATCATTGTAAGGGGCCTAGTGGGTAAATACGTATGAAGTCTCGGGTTCAATCCCCAAGGTGCCAACAAGATTTTTCTTTTGATTTTCTCATTAGTGAAGTGTAATCTCTGGTTGAATATAATACCCGCCCCGTTCATATTTGGTCTTGCCAAAAATCATTTTTGACTCCCTAACATGTAAAAGAGGGTCACCATTCTCTATAGCATGTTAAGTTCCAGAAATAGAAGGATGTAAAACTGATCAGTAATACATATAATCAATAACCATTCAATGAGGAGAGGATTTATAATTTTTTTCTCATAACCTATACTTACGATCACCAAAACCAAACATTGTTTATAGCAGAGCAGCCCTGAAGCTAAAATTATGAGGGAAAGCGAATAATTCATTTATTTGTTGAATAAGTTTTTTTTAATTGTACACATTTTTTTAATAATTATTTTTTGGTAGTATCCCCTTATATTAGAAATTTACCAGGTAAAACGATTAAATATTGTCAAGTGGTTGTGTCAAACATCCCCACGACCCCCTCTTAGGGCTGCACTAGTTTATAGCAATTATTATGTATACCATGATAAATTAAGAGGAGGCTATAGCCCTGTCAAACCCTATGTGTAAGCCACTAGTAGTACTAAATGTAGTTCAATAACATAATAGATAATCGTAGTTGAATTTCTAAAATTGTTCTAACTGTTAAATTACAATTAAATTTACTACAAAATAGAAGCCTAAAATTTGAAAAACAAAAATTATAAATTGTAAAATGGTTTATGTCTAGTCATAGAGAAATTACAATTAAGATAATTATGGGTTTCTTTGTGTATGAATACTTTATCCACCTGCTATGTATACTTTGCATTTACGTTTAACTACTAGAAATAAATCCCATAGAAGGTAAAGCTTATTAATACAACACAAGTGTTCACTAAACATGAATTCCTAGAATTTTACAATAATTATAAAAATTCTAGGAATTCACAATTATTGTGGTTGGAAGTGCGTCATGCTTCTGATCGTAGGTCCAGAGGTTTGATTCCGTTTTGCCAAGTAGATTTCCCGTCCTCTTTACGACAAGTATAGCATTTCAAAGAGGACGTTAAATAAAATTATTTCAAAACAATTATTGTTTAGAAATTGAATATAACTTCACTTAGATTTATTTATTTATTAAGAAACAAGAGTTCACTATGTATAAATTCATATTTGGTCAGTATAAAATTTGTGAAATATATTACCAAGAAATAATAAATGAATGTTTATAAATATTCATTTGTTTATAGCAATTATCAAACACAATCGGGTATAGGAATCGTAAAATAAACAATAAATAATTGTATAAGATTGGGGTAATTGTAAATGCATTTTTTCTCTAAGAATGTATAGCAGATTTTATTTTAGATTGAATAGTTGAAAAGAAAAATTTGAGTGTCGAAATGTTCATACAAAATTTAATTTAAGCTTATATTCTCTATAGTGAGAACACGCACTCAATACATTCATATAGTAAGGCGTATTCTATGTATCATAAATATATTTATAGTCAATCTGAAATTTGTAAAACGCTGTTTAATGATGCCAAAACATATTATTCGTGTTACACATTTCTTATAAAACTCGCAATTGTATACTATGAAATTTTAGATATGTAGAGATTATTAATTACGCGCTTAACAATTAGAGAACAGTTGTAGGATGGAGTGTAATCGGTTACCGCCGCTCAACTGGAAATTTGTAACGTTATGAATGCCACTACGCGCCGACACATGTGAATAGACAAAAATTCATTTTTTTGCATTAAAACTGTTTCGCGCGGGACAACTTTTACCAATTTGTTTTGTCACCAAAAACTTCGATTTTTCAACAAATTATAAAGGAAAAAAGTATGTGTGATCTAGTATTTTTATAATTTTAATAACGCAACTCTGAAGCTATTATTGAACATTTAAAAAATCAAAAAAGAGGAATGTTTATTAGTTAATATAAAATACTAGAAATGATTTGGATGAAAAAATTAAAACGCTAAATCACAGATAATTTTCTCCTTTATAATTTGGTAAAAAATTTGGGACCTTAGCATCAATACAGATCAAATAGTTGTCCCATGCAAAACATGTTAAAAATATTTTTATTCTTTGTAACGCGTCCTCTTTACTGATTCACTGTTAAAAATGTATGTAATTAAATTTCTTTATTATGTTAACTGTTTATATAGATTGTAAATTATAAAATAAAGAAAGAAAAGAAAAAATGGATAGAAGTTCAACACTCCATCACACAATTTTTTTATGTAATCAAATTAAATTGATTTTATTTCTTATAAAGGTACCAACTTAATTTTTTTAAATGACAGCATGCATACTTAACTAGGCTATAAAATAGAAAATAAACTAATTAAGAATGTGACTGATCGATAACAACTATAACATCGGTACATTAGAACTTATTTGGATTTTTGTACCAAGGCATGTGGAAGAGTGTGGCCGAGAAATGTCTTCTAATAGAATAATTATACCCAATCATTTATATACTAGAGAAATAAATTGAAAACTATATAGCAAATTGGTGACAAATTCATTGATTATTTTCAATTCGATAGTCAAATATTTAAGACAACGAATATACTGAAGTCAATCGATCCTCAGGTAATTAGAACTACAAATTCAAATAACAAAGTATACAAATTTTAAGTCTCATAAATGTATAGTATAGTGAGTATACTTAATGAGAGAATGCATCTCGGCAGCCGAATGATAAGACAAAAGCTCCTATCTTAATAGTCATTCGGTTGCATTCTCTGGTGGCCCGCGGTATGGCAATAAATTCTTAAGTAAATTGGCAACATTTGATTGATAAGTATGTATAATTAAAAGGAACAGAGCATTAAAAACGTTTTCAACGCTTATAACTGATATGTTGCCAGTTTGCTTATATACTTATCCTTTATTTAAATTTGTCGCTTTAATACCTGGGGATCGATTGACTTCAGTATTCATTTTCTCAAATATCTGTCCATCGAATAAAAAATAATTTTTGAAATACTTTTTCTATCTTCTGAAAACAGTTATTTGAATTTAACGCTCAAATAAACTAAAATTGTTGCTATTAATAGACCTGTCTCTAATAGTTGACTGTCTTATTTACTATTTATAATTTATCTATATTGTAAATCGATTAATTAATAAAATATATATTGTTTATTAAGTCGGTTTAGTCGATATACATCATTTAAGGATTGTTTTGACTACATTATTGTTATTCTTTTTGGTATTATTCTTAGCAGAAATTGTTGTTATGTTTGTATGGTATTTTTAAATTTTCATTTTACATTTTGTTTAAGATTGAATATATATTGTAATTTACATTAATTAAATAATAGCTAAATAGTAATCTACATAAGACAACCAATACTTATAAAAAAAAATCAACAAATGTATTAACTTAAGTAATTAATTCATGATTTATTTTATATTAACCATCACAATCAAAATTATTGTTACTATATCCATTTTTTTTATAGATATTTGAGGTATTTACCTATAATTTTGTACATTTTTTTTATAAATGTGACCCTTTACCTGCCCACAGGGAGGATTCAAAATTACAACTTTTTCACAAAAAATTAACTTTTTCAATTTAACTTTTGAAAGTGTTTTGGAAATACTGATATTTTTATATAAAGCTTAATTTAAAGTCTATGTAATATACTGTAATATGAAAAAAAAAATGTCGTACTTTATTTTCTTTTCATGGTAAAACGGATATCAAAGTTAATTTATTAAGTACATAAATATTTGTTATATTAACTAGAAGTATTTTGTTATTATTTAAGACATATGCGAAACTTTAATTGCAGATTTTAACTAGACTCAAAAATGGTTTTAGAAAAATATATTTTGATCTCAGGTGAAAATTCCTTGTTGAACAGTAAATTTATTTATAAATAATAAACAATTTTTTTTTTAAGTATTGCTTCAAGACCTTCAACTTTTATATACATTTGCCATAAAAGTAATAGCTACTTTATAATTTCTCCGTAAAAGTTACATTACTAAATTATTAAATATCAATTTCATACTATATTTAATTGCTACAATAAATATTTATACATATATTACACTTATAAATCATAAAATTTTTAATCAAGATATAAATAAAGAAATAGAAGATTATTTAGCTTTTGGAAAATCCACCATTTTTTTTAAATGAAACACTATCTATAGATTTGCATCGAAGTGTTTTTTATAATAGTAGTTTTAATCACTGTCAGATTAAATCTATTCTGGATTCTCTACTGTGATAGGTTTTTTTTTATGTTGTACAACGTATCAAAAAATTTAACAATTTCATATAAATGATAAGTTATAGACATCCTGAAACATGACTGTTTTTGGTAACATGTTGCTACATAAATGATAAATTTAAAAAAAAAAAATATTTTTAGTAACACTTGAATTTAACAAAAATAATTACGATTATAATCAAATTTCAATATAACAACAAAAGTTACTTAAAAAAGATTACTATGATTTTTATTTAAGTGATCTATTACGATAAAAATGCAAAAAAAATAATGAGCTCTGCTGATAAATTTACAGTAAATAGTAATTATACAATTTTCTATCTGCATATTGATCATTACAATATTATTTTTTCATAAAATTTTCTATTTAATAATGTAAATTTCAAACTTGAAGTGGAGCTAAAAGTTATGGTAACAAATTCAACTTTTTTTATTATAAACTTTCAAAAAATCAACTTTAAAAAACCAAAAAATAGGTTAAAAATTAGCTTTTGCATTGATCATTTATAACATATAAAAAATCAAAATCTGTAATAATTTAAAAACAATTTTATTTTGTTTTTAATTATTTTTTTATCATAATAAATCATTTCAAAAGAAATATTAATAATTTCTATACAACTTTTGGTGTTTAAATAGATGGTACAATTAAAGTATTAAATCGGTGCAAAAATTGGTTTAGAAAAGCATAATTTTGACTCTGATGAATTGTTTTGTAAACCATTTATTCATAGTTTCTGTTTAGTGGATAATATCGAATTCTTTCTGTGACATTTGACAACTACTGTATGCTATAAATCAAATTATCAATAGTAATTAAAATTAAAACTATATTAAAAATATTATTAATTTAAAAAAAACTAAAAAATATTTTTAATATTTTTTAGTTTTTTTTTTAAATTAATAATATTTTTAATATAGTTTTAATTTTACTTAATTAATTAGCCACAAGTGATCAATTTTTATTATATCAATAGTAATTTGCTCAAAAATCACTAAACTTAAAGTAGCAATAATAGAATAATAGTTATACTTCGAATAAAAAAAATTATAAGAACAGCATTTTTTAAAAATATTTTTATCTATCATATCGTTAATCTAAAAATAGGGGTTTACATCAATGAAAATTAAAATGCAAGTTTTTTTTCCCTGAATATATGAAATATAAATAATTTAACTACATATTATTGTAGAGTATTTTGAATCAAACAATATTTTCCTTTGCGAAAATTAAAATTTTTTAATAATTCCTAAAAAAATAAGTGTCTTAGCCTTATTGAATCACTGTATATCTTTGATATTAGGAAGTTTTGTAAAGCATATACAGCGAGCAGCTTTGATATAATGTTTAATATATTTAAAATCTTTCATGGAAAAAGTATTAAATTTCTACCAATGTAAAATAAGGAAGCAAGTGACTGTTAGCACGGCACTGTCAGTAGATAAATTATCAAATGATTTTCATTCGTTAAATTAGAAAAAAATTTTAAAAATACCCAGGACTGGATTTTGATGGAGATATACTTTATGTTTACATTCTACATCAAAAATTGTAAAAATGTAAAAAAAAAGTGTATTAAAATAATTATTTATATCATTTTTAAGTATTAATTCTAATAAAAATACCAAAAACGTTTTTTCTCAGAAAATTATTATGGCGATAACGTTGGTACTTAGTCACTAAAACGTAGAGACAGATACTTATAAGTAACTAGAAAAAGTCTTTATTTATACCTAATTGAATAATTTGGTTATAAGTTATAACTTATAAATGTATTTAATGTAATCGGAACACACACCAAAGCAGTAAAAATAATCGATTATTTTTATCAAACTAATGAACGGTTTTAATTTTGAGTAAATTTTCGAGATTCTCTCGATTACTAATAATTCGATTATCGAAATCATTCGATTATGCCCATCGCCAGTAGAAATATTGAATTTTCCATAGCGTTGGCGTAGCTGCTAAATCATTCAATTGTAAATCGTAATTTAAATAACTCTAAATAAGTTAAGATGAATAAGATTGAAATAGTTCGTTAACGTGCGTTGCTTTTGTGTGAATGCGTCAAGGAAAACCATACTGTGCATCAATAAATTTATTTTTAAAGTTATTTGTCACTATAATGTGTTGGAAGATCTAAAAAGTTTTTATTTGTTTACAAGTTATTATATTATACGTATTAACGTAAGTTGAATTATGTGAATTGTGTATAACTAATACTAAAAGTTCTATCAATTAAATTTCACTCTATTTTAAAATAATGATACTACTGTATGTCACATTATATGTGATTCACTAAAACTACTTTGAATAACTAGTTTGTCAAAATTCCAATCTGTGATTAATATTATATTTATATACCTGTATCCGTAACACTATAATATTTCAAAATTTAATTCACTTAAATTTATTAATATTATGATAATGGTTAATTTTTTTAAATAAAAATTCAATATATAAGCTTACATGATATACCCAACCTTGTGAAGTAATTGGTATCTACTTTAAAAAAATTAGTTTACAAAATTTGCAATAATTTTTCTATTTTTAGAAATTACTTTTTATTATAATAAATATATATATTTTTTAAATAAATACAATGTGTAATGATTACGTTACATTTATTTAAAATATATATTATAAATTATAATCTAGCATTTTAAAATTATAAATAGATTAATTAGTTGAGTTGAGGCTGTGTCATCTAAGGGTAATGAATAAAATAAATTATAATAGAGACTCTATATACATAAATTTAGTTGTAATGAAAATGTATATTAATCAAATAGAATTACTTACTTATAGTGCTATATTATACTATACATAAAAGAATAAGCCTTTGAGATAAACTTAATAATCTTCAGTAATTTTTATTTTATGGGGATATTCTCTAATTATGGATTAGGGAGTTTAGTGTAAAGATGTCAATAAATATATAAAATTAATTAACAATAAATTCACTTTGAACTCATTTTTTAGGTTTTTGTAACTTTTTCATCGATAATGAATCAATCTACAACAAAAAAAAGTATCAGTTTAGAAAAACAGTTAAACTACCCTATTTTATTTGATAAAATAATTGAAATTCATAAATGTGGTAATTTTTCATCAACTTTATTGGATTCTATCACTTTGTGGGACTCTACAATTGATAATCAGTTTAAGAAGATAAATTCATTTGAATGCACTATATGCTCTTTATATACTAAAGAGTTTAATGTATGGAAAGTCCATATCATGTCAGTTTCACATGTTTCAAAATGTCAAAATTTTGAAGACCTCTATTCTCATCCTTGTCCTAATGCTAAATGTCGTAAGCTTATTTATGGTGATATGAACAATATCAAGAAACATATTTTTGAAACCCATAATAATTGTAGTTCTATTAATTATGTATCAATGTTAATGTCTGAAAATATAAAAAATAATTTTCCAATAGAAGATAAGCCCTTACATTATTGCAGTCACTGTAAAAAGTATGATTATAATTCTATACATTCATCTAATAATTTACCATCATCTATAAAAAGAGTGTTACAATATTACTGTAATTATTGTAAAATTAAATTTATATGCTGTCCTGAAGCTTTAGATATCCATTCAGTAAGTGTTGAACATATGCAACTAAAATGTTATTATTATGCAACTAAAAGGACTAAAAATGAATCTAATTCAGATATTGAATTAATAGAAAATAATGAGTATCTAAAATGTAACATTCAAAATGCTTTATGTAGTGACTTAGAATATAACAAATGGCTTAATGAACTAAAACTTCCAAAAATAGTTTTAAAACGATTTAATTTTGAAACTCAATCATTAGCTTATTGTAATTTATGTAAGCAACCAGTTACTATGGAAACTAAAAAAATCATGAGTCACATAAACATATGTGAATACAAGTTTGATTTATCTGGTTTTAACAAAACCCCTATTAAACAATTTATTTGTGAAATTTGTACTTTTAATACCAATAATTTCAATAATTTTAAAAGTCATGCTGTTACACTACAACACTTAACTAATTGCTGCACAGCTGAAGATTTATATTCTCACTTTTGTTTTACATGTAACTCTTTCATTTATGGGAAAAAACTTCATATTGAAGTTCATTTTCAAACTGAACACGAACAAAACTTATCTCTTGCTTTTCCTGAGTTAACTGAATATATGTCAAAATTGTTCAAAAATAGAAATGAGTGTAATAATGAAATGACAGACTACTGTGATCTTAAACCTGAATGTGTTCCTTTGTATTGTCATGCTTGTAAAATGAGTTTTTTTTCATCTGAAATAATTTATAATTTACACGAAATTACGGTTGAACACATTATATTAAAGTATATGACACCAAAAAACTTAATGATCGAAAATCAGTCAATTGTCTTAAAAAATAATGAATTAGATATCACCAATAACACCTTAAATGAATCTATTGAATTGATATCCGACACAGATGAACTGTTAAGAGAAAGTAAATATTTTGATTGGAGATTTATGAAAAGTTATAAATAATTGTATGCTCATTTCATTTTTCTATACAGAGTGGTTATTTTAACGCTAGCCACTTGATTTCTCTTAAAATTAAAATTAAATTAAATAAATTATTTTTGGTAATTTTGAGTTTTTATACTTCTCAATCTATCAGTTAATAATTATTTTTTAAATTCATCTCTTATACCTTATAAGGATGTCAATTTCATTTTTTTCCCCCGACAAAATTTAAAACATGACTTATTTAAGATTTTTTGAATGGTAATCAAATAAAATAATCTCTGTAAAAATATTATTAAATCTAATTATATAGATCTGTAATTATATTGCTATTTTGAAACAAAAATTAAATATTTATTTAATTTTTATAAATAATATTTATAATATAACAATTTATTGCTTATAGTTAAAAGAAAAAAAAAATTTAATAATTTTTAAATATAATTGTTAAAATGAATGAATGTGGTATTAAATATTGATTTTTGGAGTTTATAACATTGTTATTATTGTTGCAATATATTTGCTTCATTGTTTAAAAATTGAATGATTATTGTTCTCTTATGATGCTCTCTTAATATGAATGCATTTAAATCATTTATTGCTCTTCTTAAAAGTGATAAACATTTCAGTAAACACCTTTATTAATTTAACTACCAATAATGACTACCTTCAATCAAATAATTTTTTTATGATGTTAATTATAACTTACTACTTCAACTATTATAAATTTAAATTAAAGTGTAAATATTTTATATTTTTATTACTAAATACTTTAGTATTTACACAGCTTTTCATTACACTTCTAATTTTTTTTTTTCTAGATATTTATTAATTATTAAGCATGTTCAATGATTTTTAGATCAATCGATTTCTAATAGTGATTCATTGGATTGTGAAAAAAAAGAAAAAATTGATCCAGAAAAAAAATCATTATTTTCATATTGTTCCTTATGTTGTACATATTATAAAAATCAAATTGAGAATCACAATCATTCAGCTGAACATAGAGTTCTATTAGAATTTATAGAATCATTAAGGCCATCAAAAGATACCTTAATTTATCAAATATTTTTTTCAAATATTTTTGATCATAAATCAACTATATCAGATGGAGAAAAAATGATTGATTTAAATAGCATTAAAAGTAATAACTTTAATTTTTTTGTTACTGTGCATTAAAAAATCTTTTTTTAGATCTACTCATCAATATTTGCAATGGAAGTAAAAAATGTATTGGAATTATTGATTACATCGAAAAACTAAGGCTTAAAAGTATATCTGAAGAAAATAATTGCTCTACTCATAACACCATTAATGATTTGACATCTAATATGCATGTGAGCATATGGTGTTTTAATTTAAGTTTGTATAGACTACAGTAGTGTACCCACAAATAATTGGAAAGAGGCATAATTTATAAGATATTTATAAAAAATTTTATTTATTTTTATTGATGGGACACCCTAATAAAATATATTATCTTTTTCTTCTTTAATGAATGTGGAACTCAATAATATCATAAGAGAGTAGCTAATGTATTCTTCCTAGAATTTATAAAAAAAAATTATTAATTTTTTCATTCTAACAAAACAAATGTGAAGTGCAATTACTTTTGTTTTGAAGTAGATTTTAATATCCCCTTTAATTACTCTCATGTATGTGATTTTAAAATGTTATATTAAAGTTCAGACTCAAGAGCTATAAAATTGAGAAAAGAAGTTTTAAGCTTTTGAATTCTAAAAATAAATTTTTTCGTTTTTTTTATTTTTTTTGATAATTCAGATAATTTTATATCAACAGATATATTTTTGTTAACATATATTAAGATAAAAAAATGGATATTTCAATGTTTGTTAAATTTTCTATAAATTTTTTTGTGAAAATATTTGTGTTTGTTCTGATAATGAATACATTGTTTTCAAAAAAAGTGTATGTAGTGTTTTTAGTAGAATATTTTTATAGCTTCTTGGGTCAAATGTTTAAATAATTTTTTTTTTATTTAAAGTTTAATAAGCTGTTTTTAAGAGAACAAACTTATTTATTTATCAAATTTTATTTAACACAATATATCTCATGAATTTATAAAATTATTCATAATTTATTAATGAATGGTTATTCACTATTTTAATTATTTTTTATTTTATTCTCAGTCTAACAATTAAAAATAATTTTTAGTCTCATTTAATTTTTTTCCTTACTCCAAAAAATTGTTATGATAATAAGATTTTACAGATATATTTTTTAGAAAATGTGTTACTTAAAGTGGTTTTGTTCTTTAGTTATTAGAAGATACTTTATATAATAAAATAAAAAAAGTTAAGGAAAAGTCTTCTTTCATGAGCAATTTAGCTTGTATAAAAAACAACAGTTAATATAATGTCACCCCTCATATTTTTATATTATATATTAAATTAAAAACAATTTAAATAATTTTAGAGAGGATATGGCTGTCTTTCTAATCCGTGCTTTAGCCTGATGTTTTGGGTACAGTACTAGTAGACATGAGAATGAATCAATAAATAATTGAAAATTTATGTTCTATTATCTATTTGTTTTAGGATATAGAACTAGATGATAGTACACAACAAAATGAATTATCTGATAAGCATAATAAAGTAACAAATGCTTCCACGAATACTGACAGATTTAATATGGTAATTAAGTTATTACTCTTTATCTAAACTATTTTATACAAATTAAATTATTGTAACAAATAAAGTATAAAGTAATTATAAAAAATATTAATTTAAATACACTAAAAAATGTTGAAATATTTTGGAGGAGCTCATTATATATAATCTCAACCTCTGTCTACATTATATATATATGTAAATATAATATATTTATAAAATGTTAATATATATTAACATTTTAAAAGCTTTAAATAATTAAAAATATATATTTTGTAGATGCTACATGGAAAATTATTGAATACATTACTTTTAGGGCAAACTAAAATAAATACACCCTTCATTTATAAGAGTAAAATTCTATGATTATAAAAATTGAGTTTTATTATTATAACCTGTATAAAAATATTTTTATGAAGGGAAAAATAAAGTTTATTGCCATAACTTTGTTTTATTTCGTTATAGTTTATGGGAATATTTCTCGATCTATGGTATGTATACCACAAATTATAGTAAACTTATGAGTGATATATGAAAAAAATTTCCCTTAGTCCAATTAGTATTATAGAATTATTATCAACTATAAATACTACTTGGTTTATAAAATAAACATCGAATTTCCTTAATCTTTTAGTTTTTAATAAAAGCATATATAAAATAATATGATCATTTTAAATACTCAAAAAAAAAAAAAATAGGTTGGTCATGAAATTAATTAAAATTCTCTAATTGAGTAGTTAGCTACAAAATAATAGTATCAATTCATTCAGAGATTTTCAACAACTGTGTTAATTGCGAGTAGTCTAACTTTATGTGTATTAATTTATGTGATTTATAATCTTTATTAGATTTGAATCTATATTAGTTTAACTGAAATGTACTTTTTTAATATTTTATATGTTATTTATAATTTTTTATCATGTTTAGGAGTATTATGAGAATTTAGAATACAATTTGAATGTTAAAAAAAGGAAACTTGAACATTCTCAAGCTATTTTAGAGGATAAAAGAATTGCAACAGTATGTGAACCTTTAATAAAATCCACATATACTCAATGTTATAAGACTTCAAGAGTATCAGATCAAGATTTTATGTATGGGCAATATGTTACTGAAAGGCTTAAATATATACAGCCTATTTCATTAAAAAAAGAAATTAAACTCGAAATTGACAGAGTGTTTTTCTCAAAAATGACACAATCTTTCAATGAAACTTAAATTATTCAAGTTTTATAAAATGATTGTCTCTTTTATTTGACTACTTTTTCTTTATGAAGAAAGCTATAATTTATTCAATATTTAAATTTTTTAAGTTCTTATTTCTTATATTAAGTTTTATTTAAGTTATACTCCCTTGAAACTCTTGCCCAAATAAATTTTATAACATGTTATTAACTTCAAAATTAAATAAAGCATATTTAATTAATATCTTAATTTTTAATGTAATTAATAAAGTGTATTTGAACTTTGTATGTTTATATTATGAACTTTCTAAAAAATAATTTATCATTTTAAATTAATACTTGTATACAGTTGTTTAAATAATAACCATCAGGTTTTTATAGATTAATAATTTTATTAAATATTAGAATAAAACTAAGTATACACAGTGATTTTTATAACATTAGTTACTATATTTCTCATTAAATAATAATTAAGTTGATACTTAGGCTTTATCCAATATTGATTTATAAGAATTTTTTTTTAATTCGGTTTTTACATAAATTTATTACGTAAAACGTCTCTAATTTCAACTTCAATTTTTCAAATAGCATAATAAATATTGAAGCAATTAATAAACTTGAAAATGATAGGTTGATTACCATTTTTGAACCAGTATTTATGAAATATTAATATTTATATTCCTAGATTAGAAGAAAACATTGTTGAGTAGTACCTAATGATTAAATTAGTTATAACACGCGTCTCATCGCCAGTCTATATTCAATAATAACGATAACTTTTAATAATTTGTTTAAAAGTTGTTATAAACTAGTCATTTCCTTTATAAAATAATTTTATAATATTTTGGTTAGTTATACAAATGCTCTAAGTCACATGTGAAATTATTTGTGTAAAATGGCCTTTTCAAATGCAATTGTTAAATTCGAATTATAATAAATTGCTGTAGGTACGACAGTCATTCAGGATACGTGTGGAAGAAGAATGAAAAAAATGTTTTATCACTTCATGATAGTTATTTTTGCTAAATATCAATCTACAACTCTTACCCTTTGGGGTGTTAAAATATTTATTTATTTAGTTACTATGATATGTCCGACTGCGAATAATGCTTGTACACGGTTGGCGTATAGTTGACGTGATTTTGTTTTTATGCTTCCGGTTACATAATTCTCCCCTGGTCATAAAAGTTGTCTGATGTCAAAAACGCTAACGACATTTTTTAAAAATTTGTTAGGTTTTATTGGATAGCTTAATTAATTAATCGAAGTATAGTTTGTAAAAACCCTAAAAAAGCAATGAAGAGTGATGATTACTGTCCGGGGGATGCAACGACGAAGCTTTCACGTTAATTAAGTTAGAATTAAAATTGCGTAGATGAAAAAACATTCTTTATAGATACATTGATATATAGAAATTATTTTTTGAGGGAAAAAAATTTAATTTAGACACCACAAAAATATTTACCACCCTATGCTTATGTTATGCTTGCCAAAATTGTATATTATACAAAATATGAACCACACTGCGTTAATATAAAGTAGTAATTGCGATGATTGAGATTTTATTTATTGTTGGAGTTGGAAATTTTCTGTTTTATTGAAAATCAAACATATAGTCTTTCAATAAAAAATTTGGAGACAATTTTTAAAATTATCTAGGGGAGTTTACTGCCTTTTTCAATCAACACAGGACTGCCTCTTTTAATATGCACCATGTAAGTTTCAGTAGACAGTATGAAAAAAATTTACTGAATTAATTTTGAACTTTTATCTTCACTAAAAATAGTAAATGATGTTGCCGATAGACATGTAAAATTGATAAAAGAGTATAATGATAAGTTCACTAGTTCACTACTTATTAAAGGTAATATATAACCTTATATTATATCAGTGACTATACTGTAAATATTTATATTTTCCGATTCTACAGCATCATCACTATTTAATATAAATTATTATTTAATATAAACTGAATAATTTTCAATTTTTAGATCATTCATAACTACCGTCAATAATACCCAGGGATTAATCACGAAGCTATGAAAAACCTGTCTTTATAAATCAATAAATTTATTATTATTATTATATTTTTTTATACTGCAATTAAGTTTTTTAAAATTTGAATTTTTTAAAATAAATGAATTTGAGCGTTTATAATTTTTTATATTTTTTATTCAGTTTTTAGCTTTGATGTGTAGATGAGAAGCTATTTAGTGTTTGTAACATCCTAAAATGTTAGAATTTATTTTTATTACCTTCTAACAATTTACAATATTTTAGTTCTATTTTGAAATTTAGTCATATTTAAGCATTACTTTTGGAAAATGTTTAGAAGTTCTCTTTTAAAATTTATCGATTCAATTACAGGCAAAACATTAAATATTATAAAAAATCTTATTAATGCCTTTTTATTGTAAATGATATGTCTTACAAAAAATAACAAAAAAACATTTTTGAATAAATACTAAATTTAACGAGTTATATTAAAAAAACTGAATATTTTGTGAAAATCTGTGAAATATGATACTTGGCGATTTTTAACTATTTAAATATTATACAAGAAAATAAAAACATTACAGAAAATATTATAAATACTTTATTTTAGTGAATAATGCGATCAACAAAATTAGTTAAGTAAATTTTTTTCATAAATATAAAATTGAATGAGTTATGTTAAAAAAACTATTTTTCAGCTCTCAACCGCCTAAATTCAACCTCTTTGACGAACGAGAAAAGGTAGGTCTAGCAAACTCAAATTTTATGCACACACTTTTATAAGTCAACCAAACAAAATGGGGGGTCCTGGCTATAAATTTCCAAAAAAAATTCATGTCCTATAGCTAAGGACCACCCTAATATATATATATATAGTGATATAAAGTGAGTAAAATTCTCAGTATTTTTATTTGCTTTAGGTAATATTGCACTATCATAGGCTACTGATAGTGCAAAATAAATATTCATGGAATTTTTTTTTTTAATTGTAATAATTATCATATTATGTCACAAAAATGTACATTTATCATTATACGTGAGTAGATATACCTTAAATAATAAATTTCGTATAAATATTAAATTTTCTTAACATCCTTGAAGATTATATGTAATGTAATAGGTAAATTGAACATCACAAAATTATAATAAATTAATCATGTATGGGCCAGACTTAAGGTTTATTGAAATTAAATAAGGTTTAATGACTAATTTTTTTTGATAAAACCACTTATTAACCTTAACCCCTTGTTCAACCATGTATTTTAATGTTATTTTATGATGAAATCGAATTGGTTAACCTATTTATAATTTTAAATTTTGAGCGCAAAGGAGTTATATCTTGTCTATTGATGCTGTGTAATAGTTGCACGCTAATGTTGTTATTGCATATCAAATAAATACCATATTCTACATTCAGGTTTTAGTAAATTTTAATAAATGAATACATAGCCGAAATTGTCGGGCAGATGATTCTATTATGTAAAACATATTAGCTTTCACAAGCTCTAAGGTTATTTTTTGCGATTTATTATGACATAATCTTACGTCAATTAAATGCATAACCGAATACGCTTGTCACCTTTCCAAAAATAATCAGTAAAACACCGATAACCTGTTCATATTTTATGGTTGACAATATGCCATGCCGCTTCTATTAATTCGGCAGGTGGTCCAAAATTATTTATTCTTGGTTAAATTATACATTTTTAAATATCGCCTGGTTTTTCAGGTTTCTTTTATGTTGGAATATTTCATACCTACGAGATCAGAAATAAAACATTGTCTCTGTTTTCGAAGACAAATCATTGTTAACTAAATTATTATTATGAAATAGATATTATACTGGTGTGGAATTTACGTATTTAATAAAAATTAATGCAGTCGTTTTACAAACAATTTTTTTTATTATTTCACAAACTTACAACTTAGGGATATAGGTACAACGACAAAAAAAAAAAACTAAGTCAATGGACGTTGTTACCAAACAGACAAACGTGCCCCTTACTGAGACATAGAACTATTGTTTTTGAGAATGTTCAGGATGAGATCGTTTGTCCATTGAGAAAACGCTCTTTAAAAATAATTACAATGGTAAATGAGTCGTTTTTAAAAGCATATAGAATGACATAAAATGTGTGCTGTCATCAATATTTATCGACAACAACCTCACGAAATAGGTAAAGGAGAACGAAAGTATTTTGCTTAAAGATTTTTCACATGGAGTTTAGGTACTATTACTGTTTATACATATGTTTTTGAGGTGTTATTTTTTGAATTGTCTGGCTGGTTTATTTATAAGGAATCCTTTTTCGTCATAAAGTCCTGCGTCGGCGGCGGCATTCTTGTAAGCCAATTCGTTAGCTTGGACTAATGCTTCTGGAAGGGGGGGTGGGGTTGGCAAATGGGCACCCTGGGCAACGAAACCGTTTTCGGCATCAGCGTAGTATTTAACTTCGTATATTATACCATCTGGGCCAGGGTATATGAAGTATCCTTGAGCTACTTGACCTTCTTGTTCGGTACCTGGGTTCTTCAAGTATCCGTTTTCAGCAACAGCAATACCGTTGCCAGTTTGATAACTATTTTAAACACAAGTTTTCATTCAATTAAGATTAAATATTTATCAAGATTTATAATTAGATGTTGTACTATATTTTATGTTAAATAAAAGAGATAACCGTAAGCATTTTCCCATAATAAAATTGTTAAATTAAATCAATATTATAACAATTTACCTGTATTGGTATGATCCATCTGGGTTGACTTGTTGGGTTTGGCTAATGATTGGGATTGGGGTGGTGACTGGGCCAGTGGGTGGATAATAACCTGGACCTTGGGGTGCACCAAACACTGCGCAGGCTAAAGTCAATACTAACAAAGCAGTCTGTAATAATAAAATAAATAGTTCTGTGAATTCATATTTGAATATCTGTGTTAAAATATTTTTTTGGTTTGTTTCGAAAGCTCAATAATAAGACGAAATTATTGTTCAAACTATATAGGTATAATTGAATCTTGGATACAAATATTTCTAAAAATTATCAAATGTTTTAAAATTTTTTTTTATTAATTTATTGGCTCTAGAACTCGGAAGGTAGTAAATCAACCCTTACAAACGTTATAGTTCAATTAAAATATATAAAAATATTTAGCTTATCAAAAAAAACCGTCAATGGAATATTTTATGAACAGAAATAAATATATAGAAATTATGAAAATTAAGATTCTTGCAATAATTTATTTCATTTCGTTTCTAAAATGTTTGTGTAAAATATAACGTAAATATACAACTATGTTAAAATTGTAATTTAAGTTACAAGTACAATATAATAATGTACACTAAAGAACGCATCTTATGAAACTTGTTTTAAGGTGTATATTTTGCGCATCAAAACTTTTCGATTGATGATTTTCAAAACAGTTTCTTTAAAGCGCGTGTTTAATTAATGCATATAAATATTTTAACTATTTTGGACTAAATGTTATTGAAATAAGTAGAGGTTATTTTTATCAAATAATATTTCCTAAGTGAATATATTACTTTATTTTAGTAAAGATACTGAACAAATATAATTTCTCTTGAGTCTTTTAGAATTATTTATTTGCACCACTATAACACTTATAAAAAATTATAAACTGTTTTTTTTTATTTAAAATAAATCAGATTGCTTATTTAAATTGAAAACTTTTATCACTTAGTCTATTTTTAGCTAATATTAAGTAATCCTTTTAGACTCAAGAACACTGTGATTTATGTTAGAAAATATTTTTTTTAAGCTTGGACTTACAGAAGACATGTTGATGGTTTGTATTTGCAGTTGCGTTGTCGGATGGAAACTGAACTATTGACGAACAGAACCGAGATACATATAATTTGTCAGTATGGCATTGCATAAACTATTAAATACTAATGTCCCCCTCTTAAATTCGCCGATTATACATTCAATCTGGAATGCAATTTCTGGTATGCCCTGAATAAAAAGGGGATAAGGAGATGATAAAATATAGATGATTCCCCTTCAAATCTGTATTGTGCTCTTTCTCTCTCCCTTCGTTTTTTGTCGAGTTTTTTGGTAAAATATATAACAGTGGCGATAAAAAAACTAAAGCTATTGTGGTAAGAGAAGGAGGAGGAATCAAAGAAATAACAGGAGGACCCGGTGACCTTTAAAAAAACATAACCCGAGCGTGGGCTGCGCGACCGAGTTGCGTAATCATATGACGGATGAAGATGACCGGCGATCTATCCTCCTCCACTTTTAAGTGGTCATTGCTATTGCACCGAGCGGTTAATGTCCAGTTCATTATTGTTTGATACTATAACCGCCTTGGCCATAAGTATAAATTATAGATGTACAAATTTTTTAGGGCAAGGAGAGTATTTGGTATCTGAAATTTTATCTAGTATATATTTGGAGTTTTAATGAATTTACAAATGCCTATAAAAATTTACTAGTGTTCTAAAATAAGTTAAATACTAATCGAAACCTCAGAATGTAAAAAGTTATTAGAAAATGGGTCTTAAGAAATACCTGAAAATTTCTTTTTGAGTATTAGAAATGTTTAAAATTAAATTAATTTTGAATGAAATGTAGGAAATAACAATCATAAAAGCCAAACTAAATATTAAATACATTTTGGATCAAAGCTAAAATAAGTTATAAGGGGGGGGGGCTAAAGACAATTATTTCATAAATTTATAATAAATATTTTATTTATGACCTATTTTTTTTACAAAATCTTTCTAAAAGCAACATTTTTGGTTAAATATATATACTTGTATGAATTTTGGGGGTGCTTGTGCATATCAAGTCTGAATTAAAGTATTTCAGAATTATCATATATCGACTTTAATAAAAAGATCTTAACACAAAATAGTTGATTTTTAATATATTTAAAAATACAATTTTGAAGTAATTGATGATAATTTTTAAACACTTTGATTAATAATTTATTAAATACAGTGACTTCGTTTTAATCCATAAATATATTTATCGTTTGCTTAGTATTTTTAAATTATTAAGTTGAAACAGATTATTTTGAATTTATAAGTAGTAGAAGGGTTGTTTAAGTATTTTTAAATCTAACGCAAATCGATACCAATATGTTCTTAAAAAAATATTAGAACAGAGTTGGACTAGCTTTAAAATTTATATCAGAAAATACAATTTTAACAAATCAATTTTTTATTAACCTCACAATACTAGGGTAAAAACAAAAAAATTATTTAATTCATATTTGTTATTCTTTAAATAGTTTTTAGAAACAGGGATATTAGACTCGCGGTCAACCAGAAAATTTTTCAGTGTCTTGGTAGACTAATCTACCCAAATAATATTTTAGAAGTTTATTCAATTTTTAATTAATTGTTTTTTGGAAGTTAAAATTATTTATGTTATTTATTGATTAACAGTTTTATTCTGTTGATATAATATTAAGAAAAGCAATTCAATATTAATTTTTTTGATAAATTTTACAATTTATTTTTTAGAAAAATTTAAATTTTAAATTTGTTTTTGTATCTCAAACTTTATTTCTGTACCATTTTATAATAAAAATATTTGTTTTATTATTCATTGTATATTAGTAGTATGAATGTACTACTAACTAATTACTAGGGTTAGGAATTCTATGCATTTATGAATTTAGTTTGAGCCACCTAGGAGGTTCCCAAATTTGTGTAACTTTATCATAGGATTATTTAGTAGAGTAGAAATATAGTTATCATGGTCAATAATTATAAACCTTCTATTTCCACTTACGTTCTAAGGAAATTATTAAAAATATTTAAGTGTAACAAAATATTTCCAATATACCTTACAATAATCAATCGTTTGAATTTTAGTTACCTTGCAAATTATACCTAAGATTTTAGATATATAAATCAAAATTTATATTAAATCGTCCTAATTTTATTATATAATTCAAAGTATTCTTATTTGACATACATTTTTAAATTTTCTACTAGTACCAAAAACCATACTAAGATTTCTTTTCGTACAAAATGTATACATATATCATAAATATGCATTAATAATAATACAATTTATAGTTTATAAGCTAAGGTTATATTAAGTGTAGTAAAAATTATATCTTTGTGTAAAGTATGAAGTATAAATTATTAACTATATTAGTTATATAAGTTACAAAATATTATATATCTATTTTATTATTCGTTTACTTTGATAAATATAGAGGTTTGTAAAAAAAAAAAATAGCGAAAATATATGCGGCTAAATGATCAAGTAGTTTAAAATAATTTAATGATAGGTTAATTTTAATCTACAACCTTTTGACTTCTTGAATCCATTAATATTAACGTTTTTGATTATATTCTGTTATTAACAGTTTAAAATTATAACAAAATTATACTTTTTTAAATTATTACAATTTTTAATTTTATCCTTGTTATAAAATATATAGGATGAGTATGTGCTAATATAACAATTTTTTTTTTTTACTTGCGATTTTTATTAGAAAATTTCAATAGTTTACCATGCTTGTATGTAGAAACCTACATAAGATCAATTATTGTTCGATAATAAGAGGTAAATAGTTAATCTTTTAATAAAATGTTGACCTAAAAATTACGAGAATGGCATTTTTACACCATGTAAGTCTATATTTAGTTATAATTAGATTTTAAAAATTATAAACCTACCTTGAATTTTTATTTTTCATTATTAATACGAACATCTTCAATTTATTGGTCGATAATTAGTTTATACGCAGTCATATATACTAGATTTAGTAATCGACCGTTAAAGTCACCATAAATACAACTTAATTTTATATAGGGAGAGGCGTGCGAACATTAATTTAATGAGGTTTAACTTATTACATTGTTAACCATTACTTATGAACTATTGTAAAAAAATGGAAGATCATTTTTGTGTAAAAGATTAACTATTATTTTTTTTCTAATATAACTAAAAAAAAACTTCATACAATATCCATAACATAAACCGTCAGGTTGTGAGTACTGAAAAATTAACTATATTCTTTAAAGAAAAAATAATGCTGTATTTTTTTATGAGATCTTTACTAATATTTCCGTTATATGAAATTACATAATAACATTTTTTAGTATTGTTTCTGAAATATAGAATATAGAATGGTTTTTTGTATTATTACTTATGTTTTTTTAGGACTCAGGATTAACAATTAAAATGTTAACCATACGACTTAACTTAATTAATAGTTTTTGTTTATTATAATCAGTAAAAATTTGATTCAGAGGTTGAAATAACTTAAATTAAATGTAAAATATAGTCTTATTTTATTCTACAACAGAAGGTATAGTAATTAAAATAAACGTATATTTAATTATTATGTACATATTTACATATTATAGAGTATGCTTAATATAATTTAGTTTTTATAACTATATGTAGGTTTTAGTATTTTAATATCGGTACTATCACTAGGTCAATTTATAATTACATGTAAACAAATTTTTTTACACTATGGTAGACTCTTCTAAAGTTTTTTTATTTTATTTTCTATGCTAAATCAACAAAAATAACCAAAAACAACTCTTAAATTTTAATTTTGTAGAATGTTTTAATTTAATACTTATTTTATGATTAGCATGAAATAAATACATTTTTTAGGCTTAATTTCACCATATTTTAAGTATATTTATACTTTGAATGGTACTAATTCATTACAAATAGCTCTAAATACTTTATTATTTGTATTAGCATAAACTGACAAATACTATATATATATTTAATTTTACACTATTGCATAAATATTAAAAATGAAAAATAGTCAGGAAAAACATTTTTTTTAATTCGTTTATGAATATTAATGTTTATTAAGATTTGTCTAGTTAAGTGTGTACACGAAGTCCACTTTAAACCTTTCACTAGCTTTAAACAATGCATTTAACTTGACCGTGAAATGTATAGAATATTGCGTTTAAATGTAAATTATTTGAAGTATTATATGAAGTATGTATATCTGATTGTTTTACTTAATCTAATTAACCAATTTCTTGATCCATGAAGTATTCCAACTGAGTTTTTTTAAAAGAGCGCTTGTTTTAACCTTAATTGAAGCTTGCGAAACAAAAAATCAACTTGATATATTTCACTGGAATTGATTATTATTTTAAAAGATTATCGCCAACATTTTCATATAAATTTTAGTGATTTAGATTTTAGAAAATTAGAATTTAGTTTTAGTGAATTATAAAATGTTGGAATAATATAGCTGATCTTTTTATTGTATTTCGAAGTAAAACGATGACGATTAGTTGTGGAGCCAACAAAATATAAAGTTTTACTCAATAAAATTGATAGACATCCATAGGTCATATTGTAATAGGTACATAATAGTTTAAATTAATAAATATTAAAATTATATTAAATATACAGACAATTTACTTCTAAATCTATTGTAGATATTAGATCAACATTTTTATTGAATACATATGGGAATAATTTTTAAAGGAAAGCCAATGATAATTCAATTAAATTATAATTCCAAGCATATCTTTTTAGATTTTATCTGAAATATTATGCGGTATTCTCATTCGACTTATTTTGTGGTTACTGCAAATGAAGGTGAATAGTATCAACTGATGTTTATCATGGTTGGATACATCGTTGAGACTGCTAAAACTGAATACTCTTTGAAGTTTTGACTGTCTGTAAGTATGTAAAATTAAATTAAAGGTTTATAAAACTACATAAAATAATTAATTAGCTTGCTCGACAAATTCCAATCATAATGCGATACTTAATTCATCAGTTACGGATTCGTTTTACTGGTTTAGCGGACATCATGTGGCAATCTACAAGAAACGAACTTGTTCCAGACAACAATATATGTAATGCTTTGTAGGTATAGAAACTTATCTTTATTAATGAATCATCTATGAAAACGATTTTCCGAATAATCAAAACCGGTATTCAGTTGTATATATTATAAAGGATGGTGGTACATACTATATAATACGAAACGATTTAGACAAACTTAATTTGAATGAAATAGTACAAATTATATCTCCATAAGTGTTTGGATATTTTTAGAAATATATGTGGTAACAAACGAGTTCAAAGTTAAAAGCATGTTTTTTAAGCATCAAAATAAAGATACAGATTATCTATAATTCATAAAATACAACTGATTTAAAATTATTTTTTGAAGTATAGTAGTATTATTTCTAGTAATGTAAAAAGATGGTTTTATTTCAAATAAAAAAAAAAAAACGTTTTCCCCCTTTTATAATTATTTTACACATTTTTATTCAAGTATATGAAAGTTTACTGCATATATTTATTTATATTTACTTTACGTTTTATTTAATAGTTATTTTACTGATAATTTATCATATAATTCAGGCATAAATACCTGAATTTCGAATTATTTATAAAAAAACTCATCAAACAATTAAAAATAATTCTTATCTGCTTGGAGAATGCTTTGTTACTTGTAAAATTTGTTATTTGTAAAGTGTTTTTTTAACATTGATTCGTTTACAATATTATCAATTCGTGAGCTTTTTGAAAAATCTTTGTAAAAACGCGGATGTTTTATATTTATTTTGAGAACATTACGCAATTATCCATATCTGTTGAAAAATCCTGACCTAAAAACGTGGCGACGAAAACAACAGGAGGAATCGATCTCTGTAAGGTCTACAAATCGAATATAATATTATTATTGATGGTAAATGACGGGTCAGTCGGCTGCGGGCCAGGTCATTACAAATGATGTGAACGTCATTATTTAATGCAGAAGTTGGATATTAGTTATTACAAATGTTGCAAACTGTGATTTTGAAAGAGGTTTCTCTTAATAAAGAACCAAATACACAATGCAATTTTGAACCTTTTAAAATCATTTGTCAGACGTTTGTAAAGAATGCATTAATTTTCTTAATTAATTACAACTGCATTTTAATTTAATAATATTAGATAATACAAATACACAAAAGGTATATACGTATTAAATATTTGACCCAATAATTTTACCATATGTTGAACAGTACGCCCGCAACATCTTAAAATGTCAAGGAAAAAATATAATTTATATTTATAATTTATTTTAAATAACAATGTGTTGTGTAATCTAGCATAAATCTAACGGTTTTATCAGATCATCGAAAAAATGTATTAAAATATTAAACAACACAAAATCAATCAGACTTTACTTAAAACTATATTGAAAAAGTTTTTTGTAAAAATAAAGGAAGTAAAGATGATTCATATATTACTATACTAATACTATAGACTGCGTTTATACGACTTTATTTGAATCTTTAAAACTTTGCAAGAGTAACATAAATAATAAAAATGAAGATCTTACAAATCTTTTCCATATCTTGTCATGATTTTTGGCGCCATTATTAAATGTAACACTAATAAAGTAAATAAAAATATCAATATATAACATTATTTGGGTTATAGTTACAATTTTTTTCTTTAGTCAAAACTTTATTGAGTCGGTTCTTTTAAAAAAAATTTTCAACGTGCTATTGAATACTTACTTGTTCACTGATTTATACAAAATGTTATTGTGTCATTTTTTTATTACAATTTTTTTTAAAAAGGTTGAGTTAATTATCAATGAAGTCTGTGAAATAATTATTTATCACGTGTCATAATAATGAAGCTATTTTACAAATGAAGATGTATCATTTTTATAAATTTTTTTTCAGGAGATCGAAAACAAATTCAAGTTTTCAACGGTGTCTTAAGATAATTAATATTTTTGAAATGCAAATAACAAACCTTCCTCATAATTTTTGGCACTTTTTGTAAGATTGTACAAATTATAGAAACTCTCAAAAACCAACTTTTGTGACTTATCAGCTTATGAATATGAATGATACAATTTATTTTTATTTATTATTAACTTTTTAATGCACTAGTCATTATTTATATAGAATTATATAGTTAACCAGAGTTAGCCATAGGTAAGATGATTCAAACTGGAACTAATATATGATGTAAATATTTATTATTAAAACTATTTTATAGATCATAATAAAATAATTTCCAATAAACTACTAAGCTAATTATAACTTTAATATAGAATATTCTCATAGTTCGTGATCTGAATTTTGGTATTGACTAAAAAATATTTTACTACTTAATAAATAAAATTGATCCAATTTACTCATTTATCTTTCTAGATAATACTTGAATTTATTCAGTTAATCCATTGTTACCATAAAAATCTTTTTTTAAAACCGTTAACCTTCTAAATTAAAAAAAATGAATTTATTTGTGTGCGCATCAAATAAATCAGTCTATATGTTAAGAGTATATGATCATAACGTCTTTTTTTAATTTACATTCATCGAAGTAAATTGATATCTTCTAACTGGTTTTTTGCGTTATTTATTTTAAGTTGATAAAATTGGCTTCTGTGACCATGAGTTGCCGATAAAATGTATTGCGATACTTCATTATATAGCTAAAAAGAGGACATTGCTTTTGTCAAATGATATTTAGTTAGTGAAAACACGTTTTGTTTTAAAAAATAATTATTTTTGTTTAAATTTTACTAGACGTTTTGTTTTGTGATTAACAGTATAATAAATTTGAAATGTTTTGAGTTTCTGTTAACAGACTTTTAAGTATTAAAATTAGAACGGATATTTTTTCATAATAAATGACGGAATTAGGAATTAGTCCTAAATATTGAATTATTATATCAACAATTGATAATTTTACATTTTTGTTATATTGAAAATTTGTTAGTGTTATTTATGTTAGTAAAAAACGCATTACGTTGAATTAAAAATATAACATAAATTTTTAATTATTAACTTGTTAAATTATTTTTTAAACTCATGAAAGTTGAGATCTTAATTTTTTAATTTATAGTATTATGTAGTTTATGACGTGTATTGAGCTACAGTATCTTTATTTTAAATATTACTAAATCCATTATGTATCATCAAATTTAATAATTTTAAATAACTACTATTTTTGAAATTAATTAGCAACTGTTAGTTCCCCTTTTTTCAATTCTAGTTAAAAAAATTTAACGTCTTTTATAATTTACTAAAGAATGATTATTTTTAATTACGGACAAAATAAAAAAATATCAGTACTTTTTGGGTTCAGTATTTCAATAATTAAAATTCTTTCAAGTTTAAATAATAAACTTAGCTTTTTATCCTCAGATAACTTTAATCTATAAGATATTTTGTATAATGATTCTAAACTCCCAAAGCGATAAATTATTTTCATTTTCATATTGTATTTATTTTAATTTGGAATTTCATTTGTCTGTAAACAGTACATATTTCTCAATAGTTGTTTTAAAATATAATATTTATTTTTTATCTAACACAACATTAGTGTCGTATTGATATCCTTGTAATGTAATACAAATAATATTCACTATTAATATATGATTATTTTTGAATTGTTTTTATATAATAAATGAGTTTTTTTTAATTCAATCTAATACAGTTTTAAGTATTTGTGGCATTTTTAGTATCCACAAGCAGTTTATTTTATCTACTACTGGTCGACCTGTGTTTATTTGTAAACAGGTTGAGGCAGCTGTTGAACGACCGAAGTTCTAATGTATAATATTTTTGTTTGGAATGTCACGAATTTCGTGCAAGAGCATCAACAATCGAATCATCCATGCGTTTTTAAAAAACAGATCCAATGTGAACTAACAAACTAATAGGTGGGATTACATTGCGAAAAAAACGAATGAAAGCGAAAGCGCATTATATTATTTCAATTTTCTTTACAATCGCAAGTACATAGTGATACAATACTTTTATGCTACCTCAATATCAAAGGTATTACTGTAATTCACATATAAACTTAAATTTTTCGATTAAATCAATTAATTGCTCAGGAGATTATAAAATATACATCTATCAATATTGAATAGATATTACACGCTGTAGAGTAATTGTGGACCTGCGGGGTTTTAAAAGTAAGTGGTACGGTATGACTCCTATTACTTGACCATATGCACAGAAATGTGGTTATTATCGTACGAACTTTCATAAAACTTTTGTACGTTTTATTAATTTAATGATTTTATTTGCGCGTGCAATTAACGACAGATTTGTTTGTGCGATACGATCCGATGAGATGACGGAGACAGTCATGCCGCGTATGACTAAGATTCAGTGTCAAACGGCTTAAGATACCGATTACATCACATTGACTTTGGTCGTAGTACCGTACCCATTGGTGAACGTGGATACAAGATATTGAGTTCATAACGTTAAACACAATGCATTATGACCACAGTCATCCGGTTCATACATATTACAACTTGCAAATGTGTTACTTGTACTTCAAAACATTCGCTTATTATTAACTTAACGACGCGAGTAATGAGTCTGTCGATTAAAAAAGAAATCATCTGTCACGACAACTTAAAGCGTTTAACTAATTAATTAGATATTATACTGTAAAAATCTGACAGCAGCTCTTTTAAAACATAACAACAAACAAATGTTGTAAAAATATAGATGTAGCCTAATATACAGGTTTTTGACTTAATGGAAATATTTAAATACTCGCTCTTTTTAAATGTATACTTACTATTTGAACGATTAGTGTCTACTATAATTCTCTATGTTTGTTATAAAATCGTAAAACTACTACTTTATCTAAATTTTCATATCATTAACTTTATTAAATGTACTAATGAAACATAAAACTACTAAAAAAATTATTGTGCCATGTCTATCCTTTTTTTATTCATATGATTTTGTTTAAATACAACCGAATTTTCATAACTATACCCTTTTTACAATAAAAAAAATGTTTTTAAATTACATATTTGATACAACTTGTATTTAATGAAAAATATTGTAACCTAGTATAACTACTAATAAAATATAAACTTATGTCATAACATGATAGTTGAGTAAGATTTACTTCTAAGCAATATTCATTTTAATAGAGGACGATACGTTTAGCCGCACCTTTTGGAAGATTTCCATACCAATAAAAATTTATACTTTAAACTTTTTTTAGTCGCTTTAAATTTACTCTTACAAAAGGTCATCAAACAACGCAAAGTAGGAATGATGATAAAGTTGATTCTGTATTTATAATAAATGTTAATTATTTGTTAGTGAAATACACTTTAACTTACATAAATCAAGATATTACTGAGAAAGATAGAAATTATTTTATAAATATAGTAATAGTGACTTGTTGAGTCAATGGTGTTAGGAAGGTTAAATTCTCCAAAACTGACTACAACAGAAAAAATTTTACTTAATGGGAAATATATCAATTACAAATTATGCAAAAGATTAATATAAATTAAAAGAATGTTTTTTAATATTTTCTCTGTTATGTAAAATGAATTACAATTAGTTATGTTCTTATAATTCTAAAATATCTTATAAGCTTTATTAAATCTCAATAATGTAACATTAAATATAATATTTAAGGTTCTTTTCCCTCAAGTTAAATTGATATTTTTATTATTATAATTTAAAAAAAAAATCGTTAATTATAGTCGGGATTCAACGTTGAGTTGAGAAATTTTTTTTGATAAGTATTCATTAAAATCTAACATTAATGAAAACCACTTTCGTAAAACAAGTTGATGCAATTTGAACCAAAATTATACTTACCAAAAATTATTTATCATATTTTTTGTCGAATTATATTGTTTTTCTTATTAGAATAACTTTTGTATTTGATTATTATAGTTGCCAAAGTTAATGTAGAATAATATTTAATTGGTTATTTAGTTTATCATATAATATTTAATGTGTCTACTATGATATGTTAATTTTTTTAATTTTTTAAGGATCATGCTTTAATCATTTTGGGCTGAATAAATTTTAAATGTTTGAAAGGAATATTTTTATATACTTTATTATTGTTTTTTATGACCATTAACGGAACATAATATTTCGTGACGTGACATATTCATAAAGTTTATAATTGTATACTTTAATAAATCTAGGAAAAATTTTTGAAATTATATTATTTAAATTATTTTAGTAAATTTTTGATAACATTTTGAAGGGATTAAATCTCATGAATATATTGTTTTATAACCAAAAATATTATATCATACTAGTTAGGTAAAAATAAACGTAATAATTATTGAAAAAGTTATGAAATTTATAGTATGTATAAAACGACTCATAAAAGAATCTAAACCGGTTAATATGAACTATAGGTTATTGTAAAACTAAGAGTTCGTATTTTATCATAGGAATTAAATTTTGCTGCTTATTTAAATTAAGCAAAGTTATATTTTATAATCATTTTTATTTAGGTTTCAATTGTCAAGTATTAATGGACTTTTATGTTTGTTTTATTTTTGAATAGTTTAATTAAAACTGTTTCTTTAATATAGTAAATTTGTTAGCATTTGTGTATTGTTTCTATTTAATTTTTTTTAAATCGATTTAACATAACAGTCATTCAAAATTAAATAATTCTTAGAATTTATATCTTATCTTCTGTTAAATCTATGATCTTATTATGTTTTTGGTATTATTTTAACAGTGATACATTAAAAAAAAAAAATACTTGGTTAAGCTAATAAGTTAAAAACCTTGAAGTCGTGATCAGAATGACAAAATTTAATTAACTGGTAAAAACTTTTCATATTGAATCTTAATTTTTGTATCGAGAATAATTTAATAAATTTTGTTTATCTAATATTCAAATTTGTTTTCGGTTCATTTTAGTTCCAACGTGAGACGGAAAAATATATTAAATTTACGATGATGATTTTTATTTATTTATTTTTTTCTGTCTCTATTATTTCTCTGCATTTACTGGACCGATTTTGTTTAACGAAAGGTCAAATTACCTCAAATGTAATCTAAATAAATATATAAATTCAACTATAGATGTTTTTAAATTATAGTTTTGTGCAAAAATTTCATTACTTAAGAAAAAAATAATTAATTAAATGAAGCATTTTTCCGGAATTCCCTTAGGTTGGTTTTTTCAATTGATTTTTTTTTTAATCTTTTCTTTAACTAATTTAGAAGGGGATTCATAGTACTTTCGTATTTTTAGTAAACTTTTTCAACATATAAAATTTTCTGATCTTTCATTTTCATCTTAAATTGCTTCAACATTTCTTGAAAAATGTGGATCAATAAATTTTTTTATTTGTAACAATTTTAGGTATTCCCCATTTATTCTTCAGAAATTTTATAATAAGTTGACGCTTTCTCCTTATGTAGTAGTTTAACACTTGAAAATGAATATAAAGAGAATAATTTTTAAATTTAACGTTTAAAAATGTTCCAGAAATTTTTTGTTTTTGAACTATAAGCATGAAAGACATATAAAAAAAAAAGGGGTTTAATACATTAATTGTTTAATAAAAAGCCCTCTTAAAAGTTAATGATATATTAGTTTTGTTAGATTTAGGAAGGTAAGTCGTAAATATTAGTGTCTATTCATTAAGTATATTAAAAGGAAGGGTCTTGTCCCTTCTGAACAAATATGTTTTTGCTACCAATTATTATCAAAGTACTATTTCAATTTGTACTCAAATTATCAGCGAAAGGTAGAAAATTAATATTTCTTCAAGCACAATCGCATCGATGAGTTTTATAATTGTGATTTTAAGCACTTTTAATCTTTAGCGATTCTCTTTAGACCGGGTCTCCATTGTATCATGTTTTGGCAGTACTGGTTTTTTTAAAATTAATTCTGCAATACAAAGTGAAAAATACTTACAATTTGTAGTAAAAATTAATACAAAATTTTAAGATTGTTAATTTTAAACCGAAAATGATACAAAAATTTTCTTGAAAACAACGTATACAATTTCAAAAACTATGTTTTCCTCATCTGTATTAAATTTAAAATAACAGCATTTGTTATGTGCTTTATTTATGCAAGATAATCCTTAAAATATAATTTTTTATTTTAATTTATCGACTTAAAATAATTGAATGAACCATAGACCAATTATAAGACAAAAATATGTTTCCATAATATCTAATATATTAAAAGCGATCACAATATTTTCAAAAATTTTACTAAATAACTTTAATTGTTTATTAAATAATAATTTTATTCGATTTTTCAGATAGCCAAAATTTTTTTTTAACGTTGTTAACTTATAGTTACTTAAAAATGTTTTCCTCCGTTTCTTGAAATATTATAATATTGATGATAATTGCAACATTTATTTTATTCCTAAAATAGAACTACCAAAGAGGTGTTCAAAATTGCTTTATCTTTGCTTGTACTTTCATTGTGAGACAATCGGTCTTGATAACGCTCCTAAAAAGTAGGTTTACTTGAATATCATAAATCATTTAATTATATGGTGAAAATAATAATTTCTATCTATTGAGAACTAAACCTTACATAATAATTCTGACCAAATAATAATAATAATTGAATTTTGAATCAAAAGAACAATAAAAAAGTACCTGACGTAATAATGGGTAAAACTAATGAGTAAATAATTATTATGGTCATTGATCTCAAAATCATTAAAGTAACTGAAAATGTTTAATAATTTTGTACTAATTTCCTAATCAAAATGAAATGTTACTTTAGTATAACAAAATTTATACATAGATACCGTCAAATGAGTAGGACCGTAATTAAATATATTACAAATTTCATCACTTAATTTTTATGACCAAATATTTTATTAATGCTATAAATTCACATGAATAGATATTTGACTACCTTAAGTTTAACCAAAGTCTCATCTTGGTCTATTTGATGATAGTTGAAAATGATATAAAAATGAAACATGGCAAAAATTTAATGATGAAAGAATAAATCTTCGATAGTGTAATATATTTCAAAGCTCCTAAAAGTATAATAAATGGATACTGATTTAGCCACAACCCGCGTCGTTTATAATTTATGCTTTTATGTCAACAACATTTCATATTGCTTCACGAGCCGTCAAGTGCTATTCAATGCTTATTATTTCAAACTGTTTAATTATTCACATAACTATTTATTTTAATAATTAAAATGTGTTCATTGTAAGTGATAACACTCTCAAATAAATAATGTTTTATTGTTATCTAAGAATAAATGGGTAGTTTTTTTATTTTTCATGTGCCTTTTGGATAATTTCATAAAAAATAAAAGGTGTCTCAAAAGAGTTAATTGTTCCTAAATATTAAGGAATTAAAACTAATTTATCAAGTCATGGTGGTGCGACATTTATAAAAATTCGTCGTGATATGTACAATAATTTAAATTAATTTGAATTATTCTAGAATTTAACTTGTAATAAATATAGATGAATATTGATACAGTTTTAAAATAAAGAAAGTTATTTATTTCAAAAGAACAATATTTAAATTATGACATTTTGGTAAAATCTTATATATTCTTTTTTAGTTATCAAAAGTTAAAAAATACCAACAATTATCTAAAAAATAATGAATAATTTTTAGAGGTTTTCAATAGAAAATTGAATTGATATAGTATAATGATTAATTTATAAATATAATGTAACATGATGTAAAATGAAATTTATTTTTTATTATAATAAATTCACGTTGTAGGGCCTAATAATGTCATTAGCAGTGATTTCTCATCCCATGTTCCTTTCTCCGTGACTTTATTATAGCCGCTATATAAATTGAATAGGAGCACCATAAATCATCGGCTAATATCTTAAAATTTTATATAAAAAATTGAGGTCATTATTTTTTTATGACAGGGTTGTATATTACTGCATAGAGTTCTTAGCAAATACACTGTGTAATCAATGAAAGTTCTATTTTTTTTTCGCTTTACTAACTTAGAAAGTGAGGTGAAGAACTAATTTGACCTGTCTATAGTTATATTTAACAATGTATATAACATATAACAGTAGCTAACTTATAAGGGGGGGGGGCAAGTAACGCGACTGCTCCCCAATTTTATCTCTGAGCATTTATTAATTTTTTTGTTTAGAGATATTTCTTATTCCACGAAAAAAATTCTTTACAAACCACCCAAAAAACTAATTACAGATAAATATTATCTAGAACCTTATTATATGATTTTTGATCACAAGTTTTTAAACTAGTATGGTTACGTCTTTTATGATAGATCATAAATCCTTACCATGGTATAATATTCTTAATAGTTAAATGATAACTTTTATGTCGTGAAACAATGAATGCAACTAACATAATATTTTTCGTTTAAACGTTTGAAATAAAATTAAAGTAACTTTACTAAATTTTTAAAATGTGACAGTACAGAAAATTGTTATCAAATTTTTAGTATTATTATAAAATTTTATTATACCTAACTATAAAATGAAGGCTGTCCTTAGTTCTAAATCCTCGATACGCTACTGAAATTCAATATTTATTTTACATAATTAATTATCAATTATTTTAATAATTATTATTTATTTTACATAACTACAATTATTTAATGACGCATCATTGTTTAATATAATAGGTTCATAGTAAAACACTCACGACCATGATTGGGTTGGGTTACATTCATTAAAATCAACCAGAAAGTGTAACAGTGCAAGAACGGCTTAAGAGGATAGTTATTTAACAATAGTAATTATGTAATCGTTGATGTACCCAACATCTATTATTTTTACTTGTAATGCTCTAAGCGATTAGTTTCCATGAAAAATGATACATTGATATAGCTTTAAGATAAAATTACTTTTTCGTAATCATAAGATACATTATATATATATATTTTTTTTTGTAAATCTTTTTGTTTGATCATAAGATTGAAACGATGGAAAACATATATTTTATATTGATTATTTTATTTTATTATACTTTATTGTAAAATTGATTTTAACATTTCATAGATAAACTATTTTAATATTTTTTTTACTTTTGTAAGATATTTTATTACTGGCCTTTTATTTTGGTAATATTATTGTATTTTTATTAAAGTGTAATTCATTGTTTTGAAATAATTTTGATTTATTAGTTTAAAAACATGTATTTCTGATAATCATTCAAACTTTTTGACATTATTTACTAATTTAATTATTTTTAATGTTTTAGTACCTACACAACACTTGAAGTCAAGTAATTGTTTAGTGTTGTCATGATAAAAATGCTGAATCATGTATGTTATGCTATAAAACATTTCAGATCAACCTCCATTGAATAAACTTAAGTATAGGGAAATGTACACATAGTGTATATTTCAACGAATGTATCATTACATATTTATAGATTATATTATATTTAAATACATTACGTATTTTCTATTTGAGGAACCACCTTCTTTAATGAAAGTCGTGTCCCACGCTTATTGTTCACAGTTTTATTTTTTATAGTGTTATAGAGCTTATTTCCTTCAAAATTTATTATGCAATAAAAAATAGATTCTTTTTTTAAGAATAAGAGCCTTAAAAACAACACCGGTAGATTTTATTATAGTTAAAATTATATTATTATGATAAGAAAAATAAAGAAATCTGTTGGTCTTTTTTTTAATAAAATTAGTGTTATATTGTATAGTCTATAAACATATTAAAAAATTTATTTTTGCCTATAATAGATGCTTTATATGTATATTACAATGCGTTGGCATCCATGCATTGGTGCCATTTGACATGATAATATTCGTGTAAAAGGTTTTTAGGTTCAGGAACATTCTTATTAAATTATATTATGTTTCAATACCATTAACATTTTTACATATGATTGATATAAATAAATAAATAACCAAGTATATATATATTGGTAATACCTATACATAGGTGTTATAATGTTTAAATGTATGTTTTACATATAAATTAGATAGTAGTGCTGCTTTGGTTGCGTTCTACCTTCAGGCAGAACAGTTAATGTACTAAAAAGACGAGGATTTCGTAAAACTACTATACTCATCTTTGCTTTAATGAAAATTAATACTAACAAGCTGCCACATATACTTATATCCTACAGCATTTATTTAATATAAGTAATTAAATATAAAATAAATGTTTTGATATTTATATTAATGTATTATTATTATTTTGTAGCTAAAATCTTGTCGTTTGATCTTGACTAAAGAATGCAGTTTTCCCTGAATAGTGATGAATTAATCAAATAAAAGAGACGACTCTTGGTATCTTTTGCATTTTATTGGTACTCGAAGGACAATTGATCTCAAATATCAAGGATAAAATTATCGATTACTTTTTTTATAGATATTTATAATTAGTAGCCTGAAACTTTTATTTCATAAATAGATTTACTTTTTAAAGACAGATCAAAAAAATATATTTTCCTTAATGATTTATCATTAAAGTTAAATTTTTTGTAATTAATTTATGTCCAAGAAATTAGAATGTTTAAAATTAAAAATATATTTGAAAAATTAATTTAAAATAAAATATTTTATTAAAAAAGCCACAAAAATTACTAAAAAATCGCGTATATGTATTTTGGAAATAATATTATCATCAGCGCTAAACACTTACACGAATGTGTATTATAATGTTTCTTTAAATTTTTAATCATAGAAATATCATAAGGTTACATTATAGCCTCACTGTGATTCTCTTATCTCTCAAATCATGCTTCACTTTTTTTATCTACCCGTACTTAATCCTATGATTCATATTCTCGTTAATACCACCCTTATTTTGTACAACTGATCCTAAATACTGCAAACTTAAATTTTTCACCATCCTTATCGTATCCTAAAATATTATCAATACTTTTCTCGTTTTATCAATCACATGTTCTCTTTCGTCAAACCCATAATCTATATACTGATCATTAATTCTTTTCCTTCGAGGGCTAATCTTTATACCTCCACTTTTAGTTAAATCTTTCTCTATTTTCTTCTATCAACACTACGCTATCAACAAACAACTTGCACAACAGAACCTTTTTTTGTATTTTTTTAGTACTTATATCCAATATTATAAAAAAAGTAAATGGCTTAAAAACTGATGGCAGAGTTGGTGAACATCTACTTTGGACCTCATAAAAAATTTTTTTAACTACTTAATACTAAAATTCCCTAACATTTTTCATACTTCCATTGGCACTTCGTTAGCCTCTACTACCTTTTAGAGTTAATTTAAGTTAACAAGTATCTATTTTTTATGTTTTTTTAACTTTTATATATAGAATTTAAGGTAAGACACACATTTTCTCAAAAACTTTTGTAGTTTTTTAATTTTTGAATAGAGAAAAATAGTTTGGTTCAAAATATTCTATAAAGTGATGTAGTCAAATACTTTTTTTTTATTCTTTAATGTATGAAATTTTTTTAATTTTGTTAAATAGGAACCCCTAATTTCTAACTTCATAATATGAGAAACATATAAATTACAACAAATTTTTTTCTTAGAATTTATTTTGCTGATCATTCTTACATCTCTTAAGGTATGTTAAAATATAGTAATTTAAGATTGACTTTTCAATGATATTTTATCGTTTAGGTTAATTGTAAGTGTTAATTTTTCTTTTTTATCACATAAATAAATTTTTATTCAATAAGGTATTATTCAACATATGCAAATTTTATCTTTCTAAATCGCTAATTTTTAAAATTTTTTCAATTTTTTTACTTTATATTTACTGCTATAACTTTTTTTTAAATTATAAAATCAATATAATTTTTTTTTATAGATATACATTAGGTATTTACCTATTATTTTGTATGTTTTTTTTAGAAATTTGACCTTTTACCTGACCACAAGGAGGGATTAAAAATGACAACTTTTGAAATTGTTTCGGAAATACTGATATTTTTATATATATCTTTATTAAAGCTTATGTAACATACTTTATTATGGAAAAAAAAATACCGGACTATATTTTGTCTTCACGGTGAAAATGGCTACCATATGCTATTTTTGTGTTAAAATTCTCGATTTTATATTTTACATTTTTAACTCTATATTTCGTTAACTTTTTTAAACGTATGGATCAATACAATTTTTTTAATGAGAATTACTATTATATACCTCTATCATTCAACGTACAATTTTTTCGGACCATTTCTCTTTATACATGGTTCAAAACTTAAAATTAATATAGAAAAGAGAACTTTTTCAGCTTAATTTTTGAAAGTGTTCCGGAAATCCTTTTCTATATATCTTAAATTAAAGCTTATGTAATGTACTTTATTATAAAAAAAAAAAATTCGGACTTTATTTTATTTTCATGGTGAAAATGGACATCAAAGTTAATAAAATAAATATGATTTTTGTAAAAAATTACAGTATTAAATTATTAAATATAAATTTCATACTATATTTAATTGCTATACTTAATATTTATTCATATATTAAACTTATAAATCATAAAACTTGTAATCATGATATACACAAGGAAATAAGAGATCATGTTGATTTTGGAATAATCCTTCATATTTTTAAAATTAAACACTATCTACAGATTTTTATCGAAGCGTTTTTTATGATAGTGATTTTAATCACTGTCAGATATTATTATACTTGACCCAACTATGCCACGTCCTCACTGTGCCGCGACCCCACTGTGCTGGGTTTTTATTTTTATTTGAATAGTTTTCGTACATGTCTAAAAAGCGAATACATTTTTTGATAGAATAATTTTAAAATATACTGATTATATAGTTATTTTCAGTTTTTTGTATTAGGTTTCTGTTTATGGAACTAATTATTTGATTTTACTCTAATTATTTTATCAATTTATTATAAAATGATTAACCTTCCAAAACCAGTATTTTCAGAAGAGGGTTTGCATGAATTAAAGTTTACTAGTTTAGATTACGTTTTCATTATCTTTTTATTTATTATTAAATTTTTAATATGATAAGTATGCTCGTATGGAAAATTTTATCATTTTATTTATTTCGTATGACATACAAAATCTTAAGATCTACATAATCAACGAATTAATACAATTTAAATTGATACATAAACAATTAAATTGTATGATAGATTTTTATTTATTGAAAAACAAACTTATTTTTATAGCTAGGTATAGGATTCTAGCGATAGGGGATATTTAGTGCACATTAATATATTTATGAAATAAATAATAAAATACCAAAGAAATTTAAGGGTGAAGTATCAATAGTTTGAGCATCATATATCGCTATAAGGATTTAGCTTTATCTGGTGTTGTCGAGGATAACATTAGGATAAAAATAGTTTTTGTAATAATTATTTAAGAACGCTCAGTATAAAAATAAATACATATTTATTAACGATGGTAGTATAAATTTACAAGTATAAGGTTTAATAAAACATATGAAAGTTTGAATTATAACTGTAAAGGAGACAAGGGTATAAATAAAACCTTAAAGTAGATGAATTGTATTCCTCTAATTGTAAGCTGGTTCTGGTGTAGATGGCTGTGTGGCGAGAAACTCGAGCAATTTGGCGATTGCGGGTGGTAAAGGTGGGGGAGTTGGCAAGTGGTCGCCGACAGGTACGAATCCTTGTGGACCAGCAACGTACTTCACACTAATTGGTGTACCATCTGGGGCAGTATATGAGTAACCTCCTTGAACGTTTAAAGCAGATTGGCTAGGATCTTGTGCTGGTTGAACATTTCCACTTTCTTCGGCTTGAATACCATTACCGGTTTCGTACCTTTAAATCCAATGTTTCTAATTTTATTAGTTTAAACTTTTAAAGTTATTATGATTTAAATTTTTTTTTCACACATATCTAAATTTTATTATTATAAATATGTTGCGTTATTTAATTACAATTTTAAAAAGCCATTTTAACTAAATTTTATTTTCATTACGTAAAATTTATTTATTTAATATTATGTTGCACTTGAACCAAAAACAATGATTTAATTTTGCTCTTAATAAATTCAAAAACAAGGTTATCATTTCCGGAGGTACATGATAAGGTCTAGATAATTATTACCATTACTAGTATTTAATTGCACTATTGTTACAATAACAATGGTAAGATGAATTCGAAAGGATTATAAGGTCGATAATATGATATGTCATAGATTTTCTTGGTATACTGTTATTTTTAGATCAATGACAACATAAAAAAATTATAGGTATCGATAAATAATAATTTTGTTATTACTATTCAGAGAATTTAAATTTACTTTTTTGTTCGATAATGTTCATTCAGAATATCATATAAATATTATTCGAAATGGACGATTTTTTTTGTTAAACTAGTGGTTGACGATATAATTTTACTAATATAATTTTTTTTTTTATTAAAAGAAGTTAAAATTAAGGAAACAAAAAAAAAATTTAGTATTTAGACATATATTTTTTTAAGTATTAATTTTTAATATAAATTTTGCGATTGCAAATTAACTTGCCATTTTTGTATGATTTTAATTGTTTTTGAAGAATATGTCGATAATATAGTCTAAAAATTGTTTAAAACTTTTGGCTTATCACGTTTGTAAAATGATAGTTTCATGGTCAAATATTTAAGAGAGCTTAATAAGATTCGCTACCTTAGTTGCCTAATGACTAATAGCCTATGACCCGGTTATCTTCATTCCTTAATATAGGAATTATTCGTGATAAGCTATCACCTTCCCAGTCGTGTCTGCTACACGGTCCAGACCATTTGCAAATCGGCATATTTGTGATGCCTGAAGGAAATATAAAACGAATATTCAATTGGCTGCGAGTGGGTCAAACAACTTAGGGTCAAGCCCTAGAGACTTTCTCGTCCTCATATTACACTACTATCGACAGCTCGCAGATTACTACTATTATTATGTATATTATCATTATACATACATTATTTTATTATCATTATTAGTATTACTATTGTTGTTTATCATAGACATCTTTCACTGAGTGTAATTGTGTAACATGGCAGAGTTAAGTAAGATTATTATAGTCCATGATGGAGCAAAAAACTAAATCGTTGCGTCCCGCTACACAATACTGAGATCTAAATTATTTTCTATAGATGTATTTTGCTATTACGGTTAGATGTT
Organism: Daktulosphaira vitifoliae; assembly: GCF_025091365.1. NCBI lineage: Eukaryota > Metazoa > Arthropoda > Insecta > Hemiptera > Phylloxeridae > Daktulosphaira > Daktulosphaira vitifoliae. The sequence continues at coordinate 37,551,330 of NW_026099572.1, read as the reverse complement.
TTTCGAATATAATAATTATTATTATATAATTTTATTTATTTATTTTCTTTCAAAGTTGCATTTCGTCAATTAGAAAATCTCATGTAAATAATTAGATTAATATAAGTCTGTGGAAACCGCCGCAGCTTACATAAACTATAAAATCATTATTTCTCCACGTAATAGATATTTTGTTTTCGATTTAACATTACTATCACCGAGAAAATAAGGCTTATGCAAATAAAACGTATATTTTCAATTTATAAAATCCTATTGTAATATTAATTTCATTACATAAAAATAATACATTCAGTACATTATTTTTTATTAGCTAAATAACATTTTATTTTATAATAAATTTAATATCTATCAATTAAACTTTAAGTTGATAAAAATATATAACTTTCAAGGTTTTTTTTTATTATTTCTTTATGTGTGAAAAGTCATTGATATTTTTGACATGTGTTAGGTTGTCGCAGATTATGACATGTTTTATTATCGTTCAATAAGTATTAAAATTAATTAACTCAAGTAGTTAGTATTAATAAATAACATTATTACGAAATATTGCATATTTTGTGACAGATGATTAGTAGAAAAAATAATGTTAAAAAGACGTAAATATAAAATTTCCTTATCTTTCTCACACAAATGGGACTGGTCATAAAAATTACTAAATAAATTCATCAACAAGCTAATAAACTAAAAGTTAATGAATGTTGTAATATTTTGAAATATCAATAATGTAGTATTATCTTATTGTATGATTATTTTTGTGTGGTAAAACAACAATAAATGAATAACACTTCTAATTTATAGTTTGATTTTTATCACTGTGATTTAAAAATTTCAAGTTTAATACAGTTGTTTTTTTATTTTTACTAATCCTATATTATAATTTTTTTTTCATCCATTTATAAATAAAATATAATTGAAATAAAAAACGCCTGATGTATCGGTTTTTATTTTTTATAAAGAAACGAGTAAGAACTAATATATACCTATCGATTAATTTTAATTGGACATTTATTAATTTGAATAATTGATATTGGAATACTCGCGTGGTCTAATATTGCCTATACGAAACGCCGTCTATAATAGGCTTGAATAATTGTGGTTAAAAGAAAGTATATACCATTAAGCGCGGCATTGATTTCTTCGTGTTATGATAATAATAACATAATAGTTAACACGAAGTCATGGCATTCGAAAAGACGTGCTCTGTGATCGATATCAATCGTGAAAATTTCAAGGACGGACGAAATGAACACGTTTTTTATAGACAACCAAGTGTGTTCCCATAAACCACGACAATTTGTTAGTATTATAAATCAAACGTGATAATAATCGAACAAGAATACAACTACCGACGGTTAGAAGATGGTAAGAGGCGTTCGAGTCGGATGACCCAGATAAGCCCGTTGACCGTTGACTTCTGTTGCGATTTTATGTATCTTAAAAGTTATATCATAGGCTGATGATCTGGCATTTTACACAACGGCAACAAGGCCATTGTTGATGATGTTTTTTCGGTGTAGCCATAGACGTGACCCGAAAAATGATGCATGGCTACTATGTGGTAATAAATTATACATCATTTAACAAGATCCGATAGTTATAATTATAAAGGTTATTAATGAACGCGTGTCGTTCGCTATTGTTTTTTTTTAACATGATCGTCATTGTGGTCATCTTACACGGTAACGCCGGTTAGATCAGAGGCCAAGGAGTCATTATCGTAAAACGATTGGGTCAAGGAATAAAATTATGTACGTTTGATTTTAAAAGGCGCGAAACCAGTTTTAGGATTTTATTTGCCTAATATTAAATTTGTTGTTAACGAAATGCATCGATATGTAGGCGCATGTTGTACACTCGTATGACAAAACTTAATATTAATTGTATTCTTGTTGACTAATGATGTAGGATGTTCAATAATTATTTAGTGGGATTGTACAATGTTTAGTCCTAGTGACGGTTAGATGTTTCACTTATAGCACAATGTTTGTTGACCTTATCAAATCAAGGAAGATATTACATTTGATTTTTTCACCGAAATAATCCGATTTTAATTATTTCTAACCTTCGAGTCATTGCTAAAAACTGCGAGTATACTTAAATAATATTTGTTAATATATATTATCATTTAGTTCAACATAGAAAACAAAGTTAGCTCAAAACTAATATGCATTTTTTTATTCTGATTTAATAGCAAGGTTTCACTAAGTTATTAACAAGTTATATTCAATAACTTATTCCACAAGTTTAATAAAATAAATATTATAATAAAAAATACTTTGTTTGGTATTTTTTGAAAACCGAAATTTTACTTTAGTAAACAATAGAAATTTAATATTAAAATGTAATCTATAAAAATGCATAGAACTAACCTTAGTTTTTTCCTTTTCTATGAAAATTAATCAAAAGATTTAAACAGTAATAACACTTACAACCATCTATATGATCCATCGAAATTTACTCCATTATTTTCATATCTTACGATAGGAATAGGAGTTGTTGCTGGACCATTTTGTTGATACTGTTGACAGCTGACCAAACAAGTCAACATGCAGACTCCAAACCAAATTTTCTGGGAAAAATGATATTATAAGTATTTTTGCATTTTAAAATAAAGTTTGAAGATTAAATATAGAAATCTAAATTTCATACAAATAGAGTAATATATCTTTTGCTATTAAAATGTAGTTACACTAGGAGGTAACAAGGAGATTTTAAATTTGTCTAGTTACTAAATGTTAATATAAAAATAAAGACCATGGAAGAATAAAAAATATGCTAATTTTCATTTGTACCCCTTATTAACTTACTTTAAAAAAATTCGTATAAAAATAATTTAATCACATACATAGTATTCTATTGATACAAAATTGAACATTTCCAATACAGAAATTATTATGAAATATATGAAATTCTATAAAAATAATAATTTAAGACAATTACTTGATTCTAAAATCGAAGTTAATACCTTATAAAATGTATAAAAATTAATAAATTTAATTAAATACCAGTTGCATTATGTAGTGGTTTCTTCGTTGTCCAAGTGTTGAAGTGTACTACAAATATTTGATCAGTGTATAAATTGCTTATAATAGATAACTTTCGCTATCCAACACGACTAACGGTATCCACGATTTTCAATAAGCATCTGATGTCTATAGGTGTATTTATATATAGTAAGTGCATGTTAAATCCCCTCTGAAGAGCCTACCAGAAATCGCCTCGGGAATTTGCGGTAACGATCTCTTAACTGACCTTTTTCTCATGATTCTTTTTATCAATCAAATTGAGTCATTTTACCTCGCAATAGCTTTAGACGGCATACTAGGTCTAAGAAGATAAGTTTCGGGAGTCATTTAAATAATAAAAAGTTAATTGTTATTTATATTGTTAACTACACAATTATTTTTATCAATGTGTCATCATAATGCACAGTGCTAGTGAATTGATAGAATCTACAAATCGAAAAACTATACTTAAATGCTTTTTTTAATTTGCTCGGTTTTTATTATCGAACTATAATCATTATAAACAGAACACAAAGACTTCGATCCATACCCTCCTAAAATAAATAATATTTCACTGATTATAGATTTTCTCTGTAAAACCATCTAAGGATATTAACATTACATGTTACATATTTCTCATCAGATACCTTGACTATATTTTTGATGTACTCAATTATTATTTTGAATAATTGGAACTTAAAATAAATTTCGTAGTACTAAAATAATTTGTCTGGGGTAAAGAGATTTTTATCACTAGTTTTTACAAAATACTACTGTTTATACATAATGTATCATAAACGTTAAAACCATGTATTTTAAATTAAAACCATGTAAGGCTTTCACAGCCTTACATGGTTTTAATTTAATATGTTAAGGTTTCACACCTTAACATATTAAGATAATGTCTCTAATTTTATTCATATATTTAGAAAGTAACTTATTAATTACTCAATTTTAATCACACAAGCAATTAAGTAATTGTTTTATTATTTCAAAACGATTAACTTAGTCTAAAAATCATATGCTACTACACGATTTCGTACTTATTTTTAATTTTTTTTAAGTCATTAACGTATCATTTATTATTCAATAATAAATTATAAAATTCTTATAATCAAAAAATATTAAAATTAATAACTAATATAAATAATAATTATGGTGTTATCATAAAATTTACGTTAAATATAACGTCTTATTTGTACAATAAATAGAGTAACATATATAAGTAAAAAAGGAAATGGGTTTCTATTCTCATTGTTTGTAACAATTAACTTATTTCCTTGCTTTTCCTTTAAACACTCTGTATATTGTTTTAAGGAATAAAACAGTAAATAATTCAATTATAATTCGTAAGTATTCTTTATACAAAGTGATTAATCTAAAATTAGTCTCATTAAAAAACTAATTTTCTTTAAATATCTTTCAAAATAATTATAATATCAAAATGTTTTTTCGACTTTTATTAGTTACATATTTTTCTTCATTTTTATTAATTTTTAAGGTTCCTTATACTTTTTAAGGGTGACGAAATTATGTTTTCAAATAGAAACATACATAATTAATAAATAAATTTAATAGAAAATGATCTAAATAGGAATATAATTAATGGATAACAAATTTTAGACCAATATTTTAGAAGTTATCAACAAATTAAAAATATTAACTGGATATGATAATAACATATAATATTTTTATCATTAGATAATTCTTGACATTTCCTTCTCCCGCCTAGGTAAAAAATGTTAATAACTTCTGAAATACAAGTCTAAAGTTTATTAACGACCACTCATATTCTTAATTAAATCATTATTTAAATAATAAGCTAGTTACTTACTAATACTGCTATTTGAAAAAATTAAGTTGTCATCCTTAAAAAGTATAAGGGATAAACATAAATATTACTTCATAATTGAACATTTAGAAATATATGTAAATAATAAAAGTCAAAAAACATTTTAATATTATAATTATTTTGAGAGGTACCAAGTGGCTAATTTTAAATAAACCATCGTGCATTTGATTTTCTAGCAGTTTATTGATATTTTGTTTAAGAGATAATATTTCGCAGTATATTAAATGAATACACTAGTATATTAATAGTTACAAATGCATTTATGTAATAAACTAGTTGGATACATATCATTATCGACTGAAAATCTTAAACTGTAAAGACCTACTGATTTTCAGAGCTTCTAATTTATTGGAAGTGCATTACATTAATGTTCAATCCATTCCATTTTATTTGATATAGAAATGGTAAATAAATGTATAAAAAATAATGTATAATAAGTTATCTCTTGTATTGGCAATAAAAAGGTGTAATCTTAAGGTACATTAAATGGTATCGTTAAACTTTTACGGTAAAAGAAAAGGGCACAAGGCAGAAATCGTTTTAACGAGGAAGTAATACTCAGTAATAAATTGTGTAATGATCGTGCAGCAGTCAATCTTAGGCTATTCCGAAAATTCAAACTGACCGTAGATGGCCACTAATGATAGCGAATTCTGAAGATCTTGCAGTTTGTATAACCGTTAGCTCAATGGATATTCAATGTAGTTAACAATGTAGTTTGAGTTACTGAGATCTGTGATTGATGCGTTCAAAAAACGATTGTGATAGAATATGGTATGTATATAATTAATTAATTTTTATTTAATAATTTAGATTTAAGTATGTAAGGCGTGGGCAGATGAGTACATCGTTATTATTTACCAGTATGTACTGTTACAGGAATAATTCAAGTATTATTATATATAAAAAAAGACATGAGATCCCCAATCGAGTTATATAATAGCGCTGTATTGAATTTTAGAGTGAAGACGTGATTAATAAAATAAAAATAAAAAATGCACATGCCTTCTAATTGCATATAAGAAGACTATTTCATTTTTCTTTCATACTCATTTTATACTTTTTCTTGTTAATAATGATATTTTAAAGACAAAATAATTCAATAGTATATACCTTATGAAATTACTAATTATTTATCTTTAATTTTCAGATAAATATAGAAGTTACATGATGATTTATTTTATGTTATTTAAAAGACTTGAAAATTATATTATTTGCCCAAGATTCCATACTAGATAATATAGTGTATATTTAATATATTATAATATAATATTTATTATGTGTACATTTATAAATAATAAAGTAACGAAATTAATAGTACGTTTAGATTGGCACTTCTGAAAGTAATATTCAACGTTTATTATAGAGAATATTCACTCTAGAATATTGAAAGTAAAAATTTTGGTCTGTAATAAATTTAATTGATTATTTGTCATAACATTTTTAGTTAAATAATTAGAAATTACATTATATTTTTTATTGTATTTCAAGTATAACCCAATAATGGTTGTTTAAATAAATATATATTTATACATTTTTAAAAGTAATTTTATTTCCATCTCTCATTATATGCTGTTAATAGTACTCATTAAACGAATAATATTATTTTTTACTCATTCATAGCTGTCATGTAAGCTCGAAAAAATTATGATTTATTAGTAAGTAGTAGTTTCACTGTCAATGAGAAGAATGCTATATCCTTTTGTATTGTAACAAAAAGGAGAAATTACCTCACTCATCACAATAACATTTCGCGTTATTAGATAATAATCCAATATATTAAAAAAATAAAAAATAAAAATTGCTTTTAGGTTTAATCATGATAATAAAAATATTTCATTTAATAAAAAATAATTTTTAGTAAATGCACTTTTTTATATTTGTAAGTATACAGAAACTATATTATAAAGTAACTATATTTTTTGAAAATTTCATAATTCAGTAAAAATTTAACCAAATTTCAAATTTTTTTTCTATTTATATTATTAAAGTTCTCCAATTTAATTGTCAGAAATTATATCGATCATATGAGTTTCGTCAGACAAATATCTACTCTTTGAATTTAATGATCACTCAGCTATAAACTAGTGATGGGCATTTTCGAATATTTTAAATTATCGAATAACTATTCGAATTGATTTGTATACAACCAAGTAGTTTATTTTTAGCATAAACTATCAAATATTAAAAAAACTATCGAATATATTGTGCAACTATTGAATATTTTTACTATTCGAATAGTTTTTGAATGACTATTGAATAGTGAACAACTATCGAATAGTTCGATAGTTACTATTTGATATTTCCCATCATTACTACAAACGTTAATTTTATATGCGACCTCAAGAATACCCTTTAAATTAAAGTTAAAGTAGTACAAATCGTTTGATCAGATAAATCTCATTTAATTGTATACAGAATTCTGTGACACTAAATAATTGTAGCGCGTTGTGTTGCTTCTCATTCATTGTATGCTCGCATGCAACGAATGAATGTTTAGACGCATGGGCCCCTGGTACACAACGGGCTTATGTGGAAATTTACACGTCCTACGCGCATTTTAGTCTCAACATTAGCAGATTTTGAGGCAAATCTCATGAATCCCTGTTATGCAAACGTCAAGTATCGCATGAAATTGTCTGACATGACATTTTTTTCTGACTCTGTGAGACGTCCATGCAAAATACACGAAGGGCAATCTGGCGGATTCGGAAGAGAACGTTTACAACTTATACACTCCTGGTACTTTGACGGCGAGTTTGTTCCTCAACTCGACAGCAACTTTCTTTATCGTGTAAATTTTATTATTATCTGATTTTATTGATATTAACTCATAAGTTNCAAGAGTATCATAATAATCTAAATAACTGGTTCAAATAAACGAAGAATAAGGATTTTATTATTATCTGATTTTATTGATATTAACTCATAAGTTTAATTTTCATCAAAGTTAATCTACCAAATACAGAGTAATAATCTATCTTATAAATTTGTGAAAGTACATTATGATTACAAAATATCCGTAAATTTCAATAAATATTTTTTTTTATACATTTTATACGTACAAACTTCAATAAATGAGTCTTTTACAGAATGTAATTATTAAGTCTTTTATTAAGTATTATTAAAAACCGATGTTTTTCTTTTGTAACAGATTTATTTTTAATATAGTTTGACTAAAATATATCAAAATTTAAGTTGGTTTTAATATTTTTTTTTTTTTAATTTGTGAGCATCAAAAAAAAAAAAATGAACTAATATACCTTTTTATAATAAATTAGTATTTAAAAACAATTTTACTTATTTAATAATCATGTGTGTTGGTGTATTATTTTAAGTTTGTGTATATTAGTATTTTGTGTTATGTCAGTGAACTGTCAAATATACACGGCATATTTTATGATCTCGTATTATACAATTATGATGCTTATTAATTTTTACTTTGAATCTATCAACAATATATTTTATTTCGTTTTAGCTTTGAACAAAAATGAAAAGTTTCTAAAGATTCTATACGTATTCTTTAATTAATTAACTGTCCTAAATTATAATTGACATTATGCATGTTTTCAATTAATGAATGAAATTTCTTAATAAACTTTCAACTGAGATTATAAAACAAATAAATTATCGAAATAATTATTAGAAATTCTTACAATTTTACGACCCTAACTTTATCTAACTTACTAATAATATTATAATAACTTGGTTTTTAATTTTAAACATAACACGTAGTAATTTAATATTTGGAATAAATACTATTTTTGTTAGTATATCAAAAGCTTTATGTGATTGATTACATCGGTATAATTTGTGTTATTTAAAGAGTGATATTTCAATTAAACTTAATGTTTAATAATAATAATAGTAACTCAACTTACGTACGTCAACTAAGCCATAGCTTAGAAACTACTCGTACTAGGGTATTATGAGACAGTCGACAGATAGAACCAAAACACCGATCGAATATATTTCTAGGCAGCATTTTTGTCTAGGAATTTGTAATTATTTTATATTATAGAAACTATCAATTCATAATTTCTGATAACATATTTCTTTTAACTATAACAAAATATTAAATTGCCCAAAAATAAAATTTAGTAGACGAAAAACCGCTAATTACATTTTTTTAGTATGTTACTACAATGTCACTAATTCTCATCTAAGTAAAATATAAATGAAATTATTTCATTATTCGAATATGTGTTTTTATAAATTGTTATTTTTTTTAGCTTTTCGTTAAATCTTTTATTTGCAATATTAATAAAATCTAATCGATCCTAAATATTTGAGTTTTTAAACGTATTTAAAACAATTTAATTACTGTACTAAACGTAACGATTACTAAGATTAAATATTGAACTGCATGTAAGAATAGACAACTCAATATCGTCAAAATGGTTTTTAGGGTGCACACGCTCGGTTTGGTTGTCTATTGAGCACCAGGATCCTATAAAGTGACAGTAAACTTGCATACCGCTTTGTTACCGTGACACCGTCTATTTCAGCCTGTCCAGTTGTATATACGGCATATAATACCAGGGTCATAGCGTTTGTATCTGATTTTTTCTGCTTATTTTTGAATATTACAAGACGCTGGTCAACTTCATGTATGCTAATTATGTTATACATTAATACAATACTAAAACAAATGATTTATACGAAAAATACAAACCAAAGCTAAGCAAATTAACACATATTTTTAATTCGTTAAGTTAAAAATTAATTTATACATTTTTATTAACTTAAAATTAGCTAGACAAAAACGAATTACTTCAAAAGGTATTACATTTTAACTTTATAACAAAATCTATGTAAACATTTTTTTTCTTAATAAAAAATGAATAAAAATCATTAAATTAAATCCTTTAAGTTTAACCTTCCTAGTGCCAAAATTATAAGGTCAAAAATAATTCTTAATTTACTGAGGCAAGCCTAGTTAACCTTGACTAGATAGCTTTCTCCAAAAGTATAACTACCAGAAAAAAGTTTTAAATGTATACATGTTTTTTTACATCCCAAGATAGACAGCATTAATCTAGTAATAATATTGTGTAACTTTTTTTGTGTATTTATATTAAAATATAAATGCGAGGAAATTAATTTTTCTTTCAATACTTTTTTCAAGATCACAGTTTGTGTATGAATAATAAGTTATAATTAAAAAAAAATTACCTATTCTTGCTTAAACCCATTCACTTGAAAAAAATTATCCCCGTCCTTTAAAATAATTTATCATCTTGCTTTCGAGCTTAATTTTTTACATTAATTGACCATTTTTTTTATTAAATAATTACATGTAAATACTACTCATAAGTCTTTCAGATTTAAATGTTTTTTGTCAAATCTTATCTGTTACAATGTCACTTAGGGCGATTCTAATTCGTCAGACTCGGATTGCATTTGATTAAAACTAGATAAATACCATTTTATACACTATTATCAACGAATCTAATGTTACACGAATAGTACCTATAAAAATTTTTCATTTAATAAACATTATGCTGTTACTATGTATGTTACAATATACATGTTCGATAAACTCTCGATTTCAGCTCCATTATCTGATCTCAAAATATTTCTTTAAAAGCTTTTATATTTAATGCACATATCTAGTAATTCATATACTAATATCAAAGATTCTACTAGTTTAGATTCTAGATTTAAGAAGAAAAATGTTTGATATTATATTTATTTATGATCTGATTAAGTCATACTAATTATCAACATATTCTGGCTTTAATCAGATATCCTTCTAAAAGTTTTAGATCATCTAATATAATCTTTATCTTAAATTATCTAAAAAGCTTGGGTACAGTTTTTTTTTATTGTGTACTATTTATGACCAATGAAGTGAAATGTGAAGAATAAGATTTAATTTAGTAGTTTTTTCGATATAAATTGTATTGGGTTCAAGTTTGATGAATCGTCGGTATTAAGGAATTAAAACGTAAAACAAGAAGAGTTTTATTTATTTACTGAATTTTTGTAATTTTATATTATTTGTTATAATTAACAAATAATAGAAAATAACTAATATTATATTATATAGATTGAAATTATTTTTGTTATATACTTATTTTAATACATTTTTTCATACATCTATATATATATATATATATATATATATATATTAAAAGGGCTAATGTCCGTTAAAAAGTTAAATAAATAAATAATACAATTATAAACATATTTCTAATAGTCTTAAAATTTATGTTTCTTAACTGTTATTAGAAGTAGGAAGATATAATTTCAATTTTCCTCTTTTACTGGATATTTTATAAAGTATGATTGAACTATTTTTGATTTATGATATAAATATTAATTATTTAGGTAATTGCTTAAAAAGTGCAAAAATTGGTATTAAAATTTTTTAATTTAATGAAATAGTGAAGATATACTCGTTAATTTTGGATTTATAATAATTAAAATAATTGTAGTGTTTGTTAGGCTATAATCACATAACTTCTTGATTTGTAATTTAATATTGAGCGGTAAATCGTGAGGATTAGGTGGCATTAGAGGGAAACTATATTATTCTTTTACTTATTGCAAATCATTGAACTAATTATTTTAAATGCAAATCAGAAATGCATTTTAAACCTTGTGTTTATAATTATTTGTTTTAAGCTTTATTACAATGGTTTTTGCATACTTTTATAATAACTGAAGTCAATTGATCTTATTATAGCTATTTAAATATATTACACTAAGATTATTAATACTATGGTTAATTAAATATTTTTATACATGCATTTTTTAATAATAACTCTACGTAACTCGATCACGTAGAATGAATAGAATAAATAAAAAAAACAAAGCAAAATATTTTGTACGAATCCTTGAGGATGTATAAGAAATCATAGACATATTTTTGTATTTTGAAATACTTGCATAAAAAAGTTAAGGAACTTTATTAGAATTTATTAGATTTTAAACATTACGAATGTCATTATATTTTTAAGAGTATAATATGTATTGCAGTACATATTTTTTTTACTATAGTAAAGTTAAATAAAAAATGATGTATGATTTATAAAATTGCTAGAATTTAATATTTGGATATTTTAATACATCAGCTTGTATCATAAGATAAAAAAAATTTTTTTACTTAAAAATATCATGTGTAACAATTTTTATTGAGTGTTAATTGCCATTTTTCATTTATTATCGCGGACATGGAAGGATTAAATTTTACTTAAAAATATTAGCCTTGACCTCATGATTATTAAATATCACGTAAGTATAAGATATATTTAAAATGCATTTTTATGTAGTTATATAGAATTATACTTTCACTTGAGCTTGACTGACACAGCATCTTTGGTAGAATATAAACGATTAAACACTATTGCTTCATCCATATTGAATTCCATACGTTTGTATATACTAAATGAAGATATTCGATCTGCACCTTAAGATAAAGACATAAAACAAAATTATAGGAAATTTAAGAGTATTCACATAATGCAGTAGCAAAATCGTGTCTGAACAGTTGAAGGTAGTTAAAAATATATTTTAATTTCGTTGTTGACTTGATAGTAAAAATAAATTGCATACAACTATGAATAAATGTTATAGTTATAATCAGTATTCGAAGTGGCTCAAATTATGTGGAGGGATGCCCTTCATTTTTGTCGATAATCTGAATACACATTGAATAATATAAAGAGAGATGTATTATTTTAGAGATAATAAGTAGAGGTATGAAAATTGTAAATTAAAAAAAGTAGAGTGATTGCATCCCTCCGTATCCTCCCCAATTCGACCACTGTTTATAATAGTATATATTTTATATATTATAATAAATAAAAAATGTACCATATTTAGAATTTAAGTAATAAAACTTTTGATCTTATTATAATAATTGAAATATTGCTTTGAGTTTAAACACGATTCAAAACAATTTGATCAAATAAATCAATTTAATCATTTTATATATACTTAAGCTTAAAATTTTACTGAAAATGCATTTATAATTTGTTAATAAGTTATATACGCGATTCAAGGAATATAATACAATAATATAATTCATAATGTATTATTTAAAAATTTAATTTCGCCAATAAATTTAATATTTATTCTAAGTGAAAATAAAGTATAAAATAAATCTAATTAATTTTGAAGTGAAATGATTTCAATGCTTCAAATTTAGAAATTAAAATGCTTCAAATGTTAAGTTTAGTAAAAAATTTTATTTAAAAAATTGAAATTGCAATTATTGATACTTTTTGAAATATCTTAAATAATGAATAATTTAATAATAATAACACAAATAACAAATATTTGTATAAATTATTCATGTAAAATTGTTTCCCTTTTACTTTTATTTATGTGGTTCCTTCTTTTGGAACATCAAGTACCAGGGTACTATGTGCCATTAACCACACACAACAGTATTCTTATACTCAGTTACGAATAAATGAACGCCGTTATAAATTATCTATACTACAAAATATACAATAATGCTGTTATAGTAATTTAACATCAGCCGTCTTTTTATAATTTATTTAAATTCAAGTTCATTATTTATTAATATTAAAAGATATATTAAAATATCCTTTAAAATTATATTGACACATTGTAGACTTAGAAGTATGAAGCGTAATAACAAAGAATCATTGTGTTGTCATAAAAATATAAAATTAAAACGCTGTTAATTATACAATTTTATTACTATTTCTAAATATATATGTATAAAAAGAAAGACTTGCACTTCATTTCACTTAATGAAAACTTCAAATTATTTCAATTAACATATTTATTAAATATTTTTATTCGAATGCTACATTATTATTTGTATAGTTAAATTAAAAATATAACTTCTTGAATGAATAAGAAATGAATCATAGAAATTATTAACGTAAAATAGTTTGCCCCATTCTTTAATTTATGGCGTTAAAAGAAAATCTATTTATTTTTTATTTGTAAATATTCTAAGTTATTTAGTTTTTAAAGCAGTGATATTAAATAATTTAAATTTAATAAAAATATGTTGAAAAATAAAATTTTATTTTGAAAATGTAAACCCATAAACGTCATTATTTGAGTACAAACACTACTACTGAATAAACTGCGAGTTTATAGTACCCTAGTAGCAAGACATGAATACTCGTGTGAAATTGTCGCACAATGACATTTTTTTCTTCGTTGTTTCCCAAGGTTAAGGTCGTTTTTAGTACACTTTCCAGAATTGCAACCACAGAAGTTGAGAATCTGGACATAATACCCTAATACTACATGGGCTTCTATTAATCCTGCGTCATCCTCATAATACATTAATGTGTATTTACAATATATTTCACATTATATAATACATTAGACTATATGACTATTTGAAATCAAATAGTTTTTCATTTTAATAGTAATTTGTACTAAAATAATAGTCGATTAATATTTAAATTAAAAATTAACAACTTTTTAATTGTATTCTATAACAATTTTTAATGTGATCAATATTCTTTATGAAAATATACCCCAAATTTTGTACATATTTTAATATTAGTTTGACTTAATTTTAGTATCTTAACAGATTACTTTAAAAGTATTCTATTAGAAACTATTTAGTAAAATATACATATTTAGTGAAGTTAGCATGTGAAAACACTCATAGAGTTTAAAATTGTGTTCTTGGCATTTTATATTATCATATAATACATTTTTTTGTATTTTTAACACAAATATATTTTAATACTTGATATAATATACAATTGTATACTAACTAAATAATTTGTCCAAAGTAGGTCTTGTTTTTCATACAATGCACTGAAAATGTTTGCAATAATTTTGCTACCTTTAAATTAAAATATTCTAGAAACAAATAAAATATCATTTAATTAATTTATATCTTAGATAGAACTTATATTTAGCCTAGAAAATGAATTTTCATTTTATACTGTTGAAAATAAAATATATTAAATTATAAACATTTTTTCTTGAAAATTTGTTGGATATTAAAATTCAAATAATGACTGAACCAATCCTAGTATAATAAGTTGTCAAATATTAGTTTAGAAGTAACATTATCATCGAAAAATAAATATAAAATGAGTGTTTACAATAAAAAATAAAACCCATATGTATCAATACAGCATATAGCGTAGTATTTAGAAACACAGATTTATCTATGTCAAAATAAGAAGTATTTATAGTACATTAATTATCATTGTGAAAAAAAAAAGAAAATGAAGTTTATTTTAAATTAATATATTAAAATATTCACATTTCCTGTAAAGTTAAATCCAAACAAGTTATATCTATCATTTTGGTGATCATGTAGTACACGAAAAACAAATGAAGTGTTGATTTATTACAAATTCTGATATTACATTACTGATAATGGCTAAACTTTTATGGAATTTTTTCTAAATTCCACCCATTTTAAAAGTTGGAACTTAGTAAATTTAAACTTTATTAGTAATTTCTCGTGTTTAATAAAATGTATTTTTCTTGGATAAATGTAAAAAAACATACAATTTAACTGCCTATACGTTACTTGGAGCATATGTCATTCAACTATTATCAAATGATCAAACATATCAACATGTTCACTTTGATTTTGTTATTAAATAAATAATCAAACATATAAAGTTTACAACGTAGAAGCAGGTTAAAATTTATACTTTTTATTAGCTTAATAAAAAAATATTTATATTTTTTCATAGACTCTATTTTTCACATCAAACGTCTATCACGTTGCAATAAATAGACTTAAGCAAAAATTGAAGATTATTTGTGATGAAAATAGTAATCTAAAAAACTAATGATCGTATTATACGTTCCTGTGAGTATAATATATTAACTTTTATCCTTCATTTGTTAAGATTATTTATATTCGATGGAGCGAGCAAAATTTTCTTTTAAACTATTCAAATAATCATTATTATTGTAAATTATTTTTTCAGAATTTTACAGAATTTTCTTAAAATATTGGTTATGTTTGCTTTACAAGGGCATATAAATATTTACCAGTTAATAATTTTTGAAAAAGTACTGTTGGTCAAAAAGACTTATATTTTTTTAATTAATTGAAAGTTATATACTTTTTTAGAAATTTTTTGTATTAAAATTATGTTTTTATTATATGATGTTTTGTTATTATTATAAATTATAATGCGATTTTGATAGAATTACTTAAACCTTTTCATAATATTTACATTTTAATTCCACGTGAACAATATAGAATCAATCCGTTTTTCTACATTTTTGTGAAATGAATACTTGTTTAATTTTTTATACAAAGTTTATTCAATTCATGTTAAATATATTAAATTATAATAAATACACATAATTAAAAGTCGCTATTAGGAAATATAATTTGGTGACATCAATTTATTTATTTGGAAGTGACCAAACCACTTTCATTGTAACTAAAAAACTTTATTCAAAATGTAATATAACATTACGTTTTGTACAACGATAAATTTTAGTTTAACTTAATAATTGACACTGTGTTAACATTGTGCTTGCTAACATTATGTAACAAATACCAGTAAAACAATGTAGTCGAAGAAAGCATTCATTTATAATCTTATAGTGATAATGTAATGCAATTATTTTTGCTGGTGTAGTAAATAGTCATAGCAAAATTTGTACTTGGTTATCATTTATTATAATTTCTGGTGTACAAATTTAGCTTTTAACTTCAATTGAAAGTTGAGAAATTATTATTTTACTATGGTGTGTTTTTTCGTATCTATCTCCAATTTTTGTAGCTAATATAGAATAGTACAGTTAAGATAATTGCACTTTTTTACATTACGTGGTTTTTAATGATTATACTATAAATGTTTATTTTTTCATCTGATATAATTATTCTTTTTAATCTTATTTAAAATATATTTATTTTACGGAAATATAAAAAGAAATTTAAATTTTTTTTAACATGCATTTTAATTAAAAATTTGTTTTTTATGCAATTTAAGTATATTACTTAAATTTACGCAACTTTACGTTATTTTCAATTTCTCTATGTTAAAGAGCAAGTTATTGGTAATAATGTATAAAAAAAAATTGAAATGCAAATTATTTTTTTTACAGGAGGATTTAAAACTTGAAACATACGTATATAAAATAGAACAATTTCAATTTTAATTTCACAAATGTTACAGAAAATCGGACACCTTAAAATATAATTTAAATAATACTTCATTAAAAATAAAAAATTGTCCTCTAGAATTTTCTTCTTCATGTGGTAACTATACATCGAAGTAAATGGAAAAGTACTATTTATGTGTAAAAAACATAGAATTCATAAAAATTTAATTTATTGAAAAATACCCTCTCCTACTACAAAAATAATTTTTTAAATTTTCTTACTAAACATTTTTTTCAAAGCGTCTTCTATCCGAACGTATTACAGATTCAAATCTGATAGTGATTAACATGTTAATTAACATGTCATTATCATCATTCTTATAAATTATGAGATATACTTGTTAAGATCGTGTTCTGATGTTGCACTTATTTACTATCTAGTAATCAAATTTCCAGAACTAGTCTGAAACGATTCTATTCAAATACTAAGTAATTATAAAAACAAAAATTATATTATGTATTTGTTTTGTTACACATTGAAAATTAATGATAATGTACTAAAATTGATTAGTAAATGTGATACAACTTATGTTTTTGTTTAGCAAAAACAAAATTATTTTTGCTTCATCAAACTGAATAATAGACCATTCACATTTTACGAATAACTAAAATACGAATGTTATGCAATAATGTAGTTTTACGAGTATTAAGCAAGTCCGGTTTGGCCACTAGATCATCCTCGATTTCATTATTAGTTAATCAGTTATTCGTTTTTTTTTTCAAAAATAATGTACAATGTTTACTCAAAATAATTTAGCGTATCTTCTGTATAATCATTGCAAGCCTAAAATCTAGTTAAAAAGACGTAAAAATTTAAGTTAGCATTTTTATTACTAAAAATATCTATTTCAAGTTTAAATTATTAATGTCTAAGAGTTATCCATTCTAATAACATGTCTTGTGTCTATTTTAAATATCAAAGTATCTTAATGCATTTTTTCTTTTATAATGATCCAATTAGTTAAAATTTACAAAATGATATTTTAAACTTAAATATATAAAAATGTATATTAAATATAGTATACTATATAATTGTATTTGTTATTAAATTGAAAAATTATAGTATACATGAATTGATTTATAATTTTTTCTAATTATTTATAAAAAATGGTATTTTTTTAAAAATAAATGCTATGTTTTTTTATTTCATTTTAAATTATAGAATTGAGGTAATCATAAAAATATAATAGCTTTCAAATTAACTTTAAAATTACACAGACCAAAACAGGATCGTATTTGTGAAAATTACCGCTTGTGGTGTTATAATCATTTTCTTTGGTCAAATATTTTCATTATGGTAATTTTTATTCAAATTATGATAAAATAAGCAATACTTTTTCCTTGATGAATAATTGATATAGAATAATTGATCCAATTAACCATTTCTTAAACATTTGTCTAAAGTGTATTTAAAATTTTTTTTAATGTGGCTTACTCCGTATTTTATTCTGCAGATGTATTATATTTTTCACAATGGGTGATTATTACATATCTTTGAAGAGACTGGACAAGTTTTTAATATTATGATTAGGAAAGTATTAAATTTTTAATAATTAAAAGTTAGCTCTAAAAGTAACTGTAAAGTAATTTTAGTTTTAAGCAATTCATTTTATAAGTATGATCACTCTTATTTATTTTAAGAAAAATGAGAATGCCTACGACAAATTTTGTAGACTGGAATTAATAATTTATGATAGTTTCAAAAAATAATAAATTTATTGAACCAATAATAAATTAAAAGTAATGACTTCATTAATAGAAGAGTTTCCTGGTTGATTATAATGTTATTATGTGCAGTAGTGTATCTAAATAGAATGAGGTAACACATATTACTATTAAAAATCCAATTTGTGAGAATAACTTAGCTATTAGTCTAAGATGCTTGATTTTAGATGAAGCACCTAATAATTTTAATTTTGTGTACTAAGTAACTGAAATCATAAAAAATTATGGGACTCCCTTATTAAAAAGAATTTTTGTGCATAATTTTATAAAATCCCTAAGGCCAATGTTTTATGGTTCTTTTGTACAATCTCCAAAAATGAAATAATTCTTCTAAAATTTGGGGATAGCAATGTAATTAATCTGGCAGAATTTTTTTAATATTAGAATAAAATTTAAAAAGTACTTTTTACAAACAAAAATTATAAAGACCTGTCAGATTGTAAAAATGATATCAAAAATCACTGATACAAGTGGAAAAACTGGTTTATAAATTTGCATAGTGCTAATTTTTCTTTAAAATTACATTATTATTTGTATTTCTACTCTACTTCACATTAATTTTAGTTACTTAAAAAGCAATAGAAGCTGTTTTGAAACTCAAAACATATTACATTTGTTAATTGCGATATTTAATGTCAAAAAAAATTTAATTCTTTTATGCTACTTATATTATTTTATATCAATGTGATAAAAAAATTGTAATTTAATTAGTATCAATTAACCCTTAAACAGTCGCGTGGGGGTCTAGCATAGCCCCCCATTAATAAAAACAGATGTATTATATTGCATAAAAGGTGTACGTAGATATCAATTTTGAAGATGGTTTTTATAGTAATATTGAATCGATTTTCATAAATAAATACCTTCGAAAAAAAAATGTATGACTTAAAATATTCATCAAATTTGAAATGGGTCATATTTACCCCCACACTAATTTTTTTTAGACTTGTATTTTTTTCAAAATATTGTTTTATCATAAATGCAATGTTATAATCGATATAATATTGTGGAATTGGAATTATGTGGATTTGCTACCAACTGTACAATAAAGTTTTAAAAATAAATAATTAATTGAGAATTTCCACTACTCGATGATACAGAACAAATATGAACAAAACATGCAATAAATACATCGCGTAAATGAAACAGTATGCAAAGATTGTTGGGAGAAAAATCAATGTTCAACAGATTTACAATAATTGTATATACTCGTATCATAATAATTAAATGTATTGTAATATTAATAATAAAAAAATTCAATTCAGAAAAATGATTATATAAGTTTAAATACACATAAAACTAATAAATATAAGTCGTGTTTGAGCTCAAAGAAATACAAGAAAAATTAATTAAAATACATTTTCCTATAGTAAAAGCTTTTGTTTTGCGTCTTAAAAATAAGATTTTGCAGTTAAAATAATTTTTTTACAAATAAAATTTTTTTAATAAAAATTTGAAAATTAAGTTTTTTTTTTTTCGTAATATAATTTTTAGTAATGCACATAATTTTGTAAATTAATTATTTTTAATTTTTATTATTGAATTTTTATCCATATTTATATATCATATGGTAACAAATAATGTCTTTGAATTAAAAAAAATGAACTTTTTTATACATATTTTATACTTTTCTAGAAATAGGGTCTGATAGACCCCCACACGACTATGAACGTTAAAAATAGGCACGCGCCTGCTAAAGGGTTAATAAACCACTATAAAGAGTCACAGGAAATTGTCTGCCTTTTAGATTTTTCATCTTGTTCCTAGGTAGAATTGAGATTAAATAATATTTTTTATTTTTATTAAAATAAATTTTTTTTTGTAAATTTGTGAAAAATTAAAAATAAATACTGTTATAAAAATGGCTATCATTAAATTTTTTTGCAAATTTAAAAGAAAATGTTTTTTAATAAATTAAAAAAATATTATTTCTGATAATTTTTCATTATCTTGTGTATAATAATTATTAAAAAAAAAACTGCCAAAGTAAATCAAAAGTTATTAGATTTCTTAACAAATTTTGGACCACTCTGTATGTTTTATTGGTAGTCTTACAAAACATTATATTTATAAAATATATTGAATTATGTTAGTAATGTAGGGGTTTTGCATTTTTTTATATTTTTCATTTGCACGCTGAACGCGTTTCTAACGCTTAGCGCGTGTAAAGAAAATAAAACTCATTTCTCACAATAGACAATGTAAATTTATGACCAACCAAGATAAAACAAGTAATTAAAACACACATAATTAGGTTATGTTAATATTCTTTATGTAAAATATTTAAATAAATTTTCAGTTATACAAAATAATACATTTACCAATTCAACATTATTTCACGTTACCTCAACAAAATTACTCACATAAGTATTTGACCTTTATTGGAAGAGTGCCATACTCAGAATTCCCTTACTTCTGTTACAGATAAACTCTTGAATTTAAAACATTATAATAAATCAGCTAGACTGTTTTGACTTGATATGAATTCCAAATTGAAACATGACATTTGTATTTCTTTTCATTTACTTTTTAATAGTTAAAAGTAATAAAATAAACCTGACATCATTTATTTTAATTTTATTGAGAAAATTGCAGTTAATTGTTAACCTTGGATATCTCATATAGTAAAAAGTAATCTGTATAATAGTATAAATGGAAGATGAAGAAAAAACTATTTAAATATCTTTTGTATTTAACATAAAAAATGTTTAAATCAACCAATCGAATTTGTGTTAATTTCTTTACTTACCATAAATATACTCAGTTAGATTATTGAACGGTTGAATATATGTAGAATATCTACATATATAACTACTAAATACTCTAACTGAATGAATAATTTTTACTTTGAGATATTACACAATTCCGATTGTATATTACTGATTTTTCAACTTATTAACTTTTTATTTATAAACTTATTTTTGTGTAAATAGCTCAACATAAGTATAATAGATTTATTGATATTGTTAACTGAAGATATAATAATTTTATTCTTTATTATTTAAAAGACAATTTATAAGTATTCATTTTTTTTAAACATTCGCAAATTAAAAGTTTATTCAAAATATTCATTGCACTAAAAAAAATTATTTTATTTAAATCTTGTTTAGTATCCTTATAGTATATCATATGGTTCACAAAGCTTTATAAATTCATAATTTAATAATATTACTATGATTAATTTTTTTTTTTCATTAATATTTTCAAAAATAGTAAACAAATTTTTTTTTAATTGAATAACTGAAACTATAATAAAGAAATGATTTTTTTAATATTTACTCAAAAGAAATAAAAAATTTTAAATTTAATGTAGCACATTGTATTTAACTTGATTTATACCTAAAATTAGAAAAACTTCTGGCTAGGAATATTTGTAAAATTTTATTGAATAAAAAAAAATAATTTTCATTAAAACGTGTAATTAAAAGTAATTTTACTTTCTTTATTCTTA
This sequence comes from Daktulosphaira vitifoliae, assembly GCF_025091365.1. NCBI lineage: Eukaryota > Metazoa > Arthropoda > Insecta > Hemiptera > Phylloxeridae > Daktulosphaira > Daktulosphaira vitifoliae. The sequence continues at coordinate 37,529,201 of NW_026099572.1, read as the reverse complement.
AAATAAATATTTTCACCTTTCATCATTTACTTTTATAATTTATAAAATTGACTATTCTATTGCTTAGTTTTAACAATTGAAAAGTTCATAAAAATATTTGAATAAGATTAACGACTGTTTAATGGATACCATGATCTTTATTGAGAACAAAAAAACATTATGTAAAGAGTATATTTATACAGAAAGATAAATAAAAATTAATTTATTTACTAATGGTAAACAAGATTGGAAGGTGAAAAATGTGCTGTCATTTTAGTTTAATTTACTTTTTAATTGCTGATAATTTTGCGGCTTCTTCGTGTGCGTTAAACTCCAATGATTTTGCTATTTCAGCTGGAATGGTTGGGACAACATTTCCTTCAGCATGGTAGCCACTTTCATCGGCATAATATCTTACTTCAACTGGAGAGCCATCATCAGCAGTATAAGAATAAGAACCTTCAACTACTTGGGATGCTGCGTCGGTTCCAGCATTCTTTACATAACCTTGAGCTTGGTTTGAAATTCCATTTTCAGTTTCGTAACTAGAAATAATATTTTTTAGACCAGAATATAGAACAAATTATGCAAATTAAGACTAACCCATAGCTAAAAGTCCCGTCTAAGCTTGCCTCTTGCGATTGTCTTAGAATAGCTGGTTGTCTACCTTCGACAGGTTTGTAAGCAGGAGCGGCAATCGCAATTTGGGTTGGAATAGCTTTAGGTAACGGAGTTGCTGTAGCAATAATCGGAGTAAGTGAGGGTTCAAATCCTGGGTAGTAGCCACGGTTATAACCTTGATAACCTTAAAATGTAAAAATGAAGTGTTACTGTTAGTTATAAAAGTTTATTCCAAATAAATATACCTGGGTAATATCCTTTATACCCTACATATCCTGGATAGTATCCTTGGTAGCCTAAATTCCCATGAAAACCTGGGTAAAATCCACGATATCCAGTAAATCCTTGATAACCTGGATGGTAACCTAGGTTACCAGGATAGTATCCTTGGTTCCATGGGTTAATTCTATTATAGGCAAAAAGTTTATTTTCCTTTTCTCCAGCTGCAGCTACTGCAGCAATTACAGCTACTAATATCACCTATAAAAAACTAATTAATTTGGTTTATCCTAGTACAATTTAATAAGTGCAAAATTTTTCCGATGTTAATTTAGTATCATGCATTAATAATAGACCCTCTGAAAAAAAATGTATGAAATTGAATATCCAAATGATTAGATCGAGAAGTATATACAATGTTATAATCGATTTTCATTACTTGAATATCCGTCAAGATATTTTAATCCTTTGAATCTTTTTTAATATTTGATTACTCAGGTCTCTTTTGATTTTGAATACTATATTCATTTTAATATTCAATAAAAAAATTATTTAAGAGTTTACAAGGATATTATATTTATCTAAGGGTATTATATTAAAAATAATATGAGTATAAAGATTTCTTGATTTTCCAAAAGTTATCATATAAATTTTAGCTATTTTTCAATAGAGCAAAAACAAATGAAAAATTTCTATGATGTCATAAAGTAATAGACATTATTGAGATGAAAAACATACATTCCAGTTAAAATTTAATTGTAAATTATTGGCATGTGAAAGAAAACACCCTTATCTATATGTATAATAAAAAATACTAAAATCTCTTTTTAGTGACACTTTAGCATTTAACAAATTGAGCTCAGAATTTATTATTGGTAGGATTGACATTCTATCAACCAAAATTTATGAGCTTTTATAAAAACCTAGAGAATTTAATTCTTAATATCTGTTTAAAAAGATATTAAAAATCTGTGTTTTTATTATGAACAAATCAATTTGTCACTTAAATTATGACAATACATAAATAAAAATTAACAAAAAAAAAATAAACGATTTCAGTAATTCAACATTAATTGAATGTAATTTTATTTACCTAACATTAAAATATCTTATTTATTATTGTTGTAATAAGGATATTTTTCAAAAATCTCAATAGTTGTATACAGGCTAAGTCACAAAGATATAACTTATCCAATAACTTTTGATCTAATAATTTTACGTTACTCTTATTTTTGAATAACAATTAGATTTTCAGTCAACAATTTTAACATTATTTATAATATATTTTTTCAAAGTATGTAAAATAATTAAATTTTTAAATATTTATGAGAAAATTTGATACTAACATTTTTTTATTAATGTTTATAATTGAAAAGATAAAAGTAAATAAATGCTTTTCATGTTTGTCAAATATTAGTTGTAACCTTTAAATTTTCGGTAAAAAAAGTGAAAAGTTGTACTTCCGACAAAACGTTTAACTCATCATGAGTTAGTAATCTGGTTAATTACCTACATTTGTGAATCCATAAATGAATATTATTTTGTGTTGAATATTGTGTTAATACTTTAAATTTTATTATTAATTTAACGAGCCGACTTGTATCTGTTAATAATTACACGGTAGTAATTGAGAAGAACAATTATTACATATGTAAAAAGTATTGAAAAAGTACAAAGCCCTACATAAATTAAAAATATATTAATTATCATGCTAAAATTATAGTCTAACAATTATTTAAAAAAGAATTTAACGTAAAATATTTATTGGATCAAAAGATATTGTATTTGACTAACTTTGTGATTCACGCTGAATATAAAAATGAAATATTTTTTTGTAAAATTTTGAAAAATGAAAATATGCTGTATTTTTACAGAAACGATGATTTTTTTAATTAATTCTTAAAGAAAAACTTAAGTATTTCATTCTGGTGGATCATGTATAACTGTTCATTCAAAATATCAATAGTTTTATGGATTAATAACATTATAAAATTAAATAACAAGGTAATAAGAATTAAACTATTGAACTTTGAACTTGTAAACAATTTACATAAATTCTTTAATTGTTATAGTTGTATACTTTAGTAATCAAACTTATAGTGTTTTTAGTTTAATTTTCTAATTGTTCAAAATTTTTATACACCTTAGTTTTTTTTATTGAATATATAACTAGTCTAAACCAGTTTGTAGTAATTTGTTTCATGAGCAACAAACGTTTTAACACAACATGTATACATTTCTACCGTAAAATGTATGATGGCATTGTATTGAAAATACAAATTCAATGTATTGAAATCGCTTGTTACTCATATAAAAATCACTCAAAAAGGTTTTGGCCAATCTATATTGTCTATAAATGAAATATACTATAAAATATTTAATTTAACTTTAAGATTAAATGAAATGAATATATCATTATAATATGTTAAAATTAGTATTTTTATAAGTAAAGGTATTAATAATTGTAATGTATAATAAATAAAACATTATAATACTCTTAATATCGTTAGATATAGAGTGGATTTGTGACAATTAAATTTTGAAATTCGATATTGTTTATGTATTGTTTTACTTACTAAAATTTTCATCTTTGCTGTGTTTGTATCCTTTAAATATAATGTAGTTGGGTACAAACAACACAACTAAAAAAATTGGCTTTACAAGAAGGATTATATAGTGATGGTTTGGCGTAGGTTCAAACAACTACCTTGATCATGACATTTTAAAAATTTACTTATGCATCCTCAGAATAATTTATTATTTTTTTTTACTTTTGTTTTCAAGATACCTATATAAATATGAATGTAGATTTAGATCTAGATATATATTCTGACTGAAAAATACCGGTTTTTATACTTATATAATGTATTTATCGACATTTATACATATTTATCGGTTTAAACTCATGAATTTCGCACACAATGTTTCAGACAATATGTAAGTTACAGTTCTTACAGACACCTTAAAAATGTATAATATTAAAATAATGCTCAATTCTTTTTTATTTCCATTATTCTATTTTAAATTAAGATTAGAGAAAAAAATTATCCTCAAAATATAGAAATTTTAAAACATATCATGCAACGAAAAAAATATAGATTTAATAATAATTTAATTTAATTGATGGAAATAATGACATTTTCTATTTTTACAATTAATAATATGTGTTAATAAATTTAATATATTAATTTTGATAGAGGAAATTGTATGATGATATTCAGGAATAACAAAATATCTGATGGCATTTTTTTTTGGTTATCATTTTGATAAGTATCTCTTTTAATTAATGGGTAAAAAAAATTCATTTTGTGCAAAGAATACTTCAAATAAGTTTATTTTAACAATAAAATCTCGAAAAGGCATTTTCAAACCATTTTGATAATTGAAATTATTTAGACAAATTTTCAAAACAAAATTTTGAAAATTATTATCATATCAAATCTAATTCGACAATAAATACTTTAAAAATTTTAGAAATGAATGATTTTAATTATTTTTATAGATAAAGCTACTTTTTTATTTAATTAAGGGATTTGTTTTCAATTTTTGAGGGTAATATCTTCAGCTAAATACATTGTAATAATATGACGTATCGTTGAAAAAAGTAGGTTAAGGGTGGAGTTGGAAAAATAAATCGCAGCCACAAAAAAAAAAAAACGCATAGTAAAATAATATAAACATGAATAAGAAATTTCTTCTTACGAGGGGAGACTAGAGTGATTGGATCCTTGATATTTATTGAAGTTATTGAATCTAAATGAGATAAAAATCAAATGATTTGAAAATTTTTTTTTAACTCGAAAAAAATATTCAAAATATCAATTGCCACAGGCGAATTCAAACCTCGTGCCCTTAGCGTGAAAAACTCAAGAGTACTAATTCAGCAACTGTTCGTCGTTTTTGACAATTGATAAAATTGGCAATTGTAGCTAATTCAAATTTTAAAGTTACTTTTTCAACTTTAAAAAAACAAAAAAATTTAAATAAATTTAACTTCTTATGTTTTATGAACTTTATTCTATGTCAATTAAATTTTATAATATTCATAAAAGTTAGTATATTCCCCTTGTAAAAAATTTTAAAATAAAATACAAAACCCAAAATTTCAACACAAAAATAATATATTTTCGAATACAATAGCCATATACACCAAGAAGTATACACCCAAAGAAAAAAATCAATCAATTTTGATAGAGGAATTTTATTAAGGGTTTATGATAATGTTTTATAAATACGAACAACATATTTATTCTTATAAATAATTATTGTTCAAGACAAGAAAAAAAATTAGCATATTGATAAATATATCATAGATTCAATAGTAATGATATATTTATCAAATTGAACAATGAATTTATTAGATAGATCGAGGTTTTTCTCTGGGTGTATAATATAAGCTTTAATTTAAAGTGTCAATATTTCTGGAACATCTTTAAAAATTAAATTGAAAAAGCTTAACTCATGTGAAAAAATTGTTTTTTTGAATCCACTCTGTGGACAAGTTTAGAGTCTGATTTTCAAAAAAATGATATCTAATAAAAGGAAAACATTTAAGATTTTAATATAAAAAAAATTATTATAATTTGTTCATTTTTCAAAAAGTTATGGCAGTTTTCAGTATTAAAATATTTCATGTTAAATAGTTATTTTTATATAAAAATACGACGGCCATTTTCCTATAGAAGAAAAGATGACAAAACAAATTTTTTTTTTTTAACTATTAGTATTTATTATAAGCTTTAATTTGACATATATTTAAAGGACGCAGTATTTTTCGGAACTTTTTCAAAAGTTATACTTTTTATAAATATATTTCATGTTTAGAACCCCCTCTGTATAAAGGAAAATGGTCCAATTNGAACCCCCTCTGTATAAAAGAAAATGGTCCAATTTAAAAAAAAGTATGTCAAATGAAAGAAATATATATAATATATTTTTGTTGATACATACATTATTCAAAAAGTTATAGCAATTTAAAATCGAATATTTTAACACAAAAATAGCATTTTTTTAACTACAGCAGCCGTTTGCCCGTAGAAAATAAGGTGTCAGGACAAATTTTTTTTTCATTTTACAGTACATGGCATAAGCTTTTATTTGATATATGTTTTAAAGAAGCAGTATTTCCGAAACATTTTCAAAAGTTAAGTTGAAAAAATTTTGGAAAAAACCTTTGGAAAAAAAGTTGCTATTATGAATACTCCCTTTTCGGCAAGTTAAAGTTCAAATTAAAAAAAAAAACGAAATTTACCGATTTTAAAAATTGTAAGTGTTTGGGAGATTTTCCCCATTTATGGGGAACGAGGGAAATTTTTTTTAATTTTTAAGGGTAATGTCTTCAATTAGATACGATTTGTGATATTTTGACGTATCGTTGAAAGAAATCGGTCCAGTACCATGGACCAACCGGTAAGACCTGAGAAAAAGTGGCAAAAGACACATAAAAAAAAAACGCATCTTTGTAAAATTAATACCTTCTTAGCTTCGCATCGAAGCTAAAATTGAGACCTAAGAAAAATTAATGACAGACAAAAAATATCGACATAGTAAATTAATTAATGTAATATTCTAAAAAGCTAAAATGAAAAAATAAACACATCATGATAAAATAATACCTTCTAAATTTTGCATCGAAGATAAAATATTCAACAAAAATAATTGGAATAATATTCTTTGAAAAAAAAATTTTTTTTTTTGGTGATACGATATTTTAATTCTACACCGACGATATGATAATAAAGACATAAGATATGAGAGAGAGAAAAAATGCTACATTCTTTATTGTTTCTTTGGATCACATTTGCTCTTTTCAAGTAGTCATTAATTAGTGTCTCGTGTGCTTTGTATTACACGTAACTTACATTCAACATTAATAAATGCAGTTAAATTATGGCTAATATTTTGAAATACACGAAAATCAGAAATTTTAGATTAGGTCTTATCCATATTTTTATTAAATTTAACTTTTGTAATAGTGCAACACAAAAATGTTTCTCGATTAATTTTATTAGGGCTGTAAATCTGACAAGTTGTTTTTCGTAAAATACTGTGTAAAATTAGGGTTAAATAAAATTAATTTTTTCTTCTCAGACTTTATTAAGGGTGTCCATTTATATCAATGATATGATTATTAAAAGTTACACAAATTATTATATTTTAACGTTTAAGGCTTTAAACTCAATAATCCATACGCCACCAAAGTATAAATTTATGATTAAATTGAAAACTATTAGAATGTTAAAAATGCATCATCTAAACATGTGCATTGATTCATGACGTGTATCAGTAAAGTGTAAGTAGTTCATATTTTATTTATTGAGTTAATCTTTTTTTTTTGTCTATTCTAAGAAAATAGGAAATAATAAAGTTATACATCTTAACATGATATAAATAACAGTATTAAAAATTAGCAAAGAGCCAAATTCTATATTCATGGGAAATTCAAACAAATTTGATAAGTGACGATATAATGAAAAGAAAAAAATTGTTTATATCGTCAAAATTCATAATTTTGTTAATATAGTTTTCAATTAGTTTATGTCGATTTTTTTATGTATTTATAATAAATGTTGTTTAAAGTTAAACTCATATATTATAGAAAAGTGACAGCTCAATTTAATATATTAGACTTTTTAGATAATTAACTAATTATCCGCTACCAGAACCCGAAAAAAAATTATCGTAAGGTTGGTTAATAAACTAATTAATTATTATTGTTATTAAAATCTAAAAATAATAAAACAAAAAGTATAATTCTTCAAAAGTTATTCAAAAACTTTTTAATTCACCAATCGTTTTTTTGCATAAACTTTATTATATTTTTATGATTATAATGAAAAAACCCATAAATAAAGAACAAAGAAAAAACTATTTATTTCAGATATTAGTTAAATTATTTTTTCACATTAAAGATTTACAAATGACAATTTATAAAAGTATCATTGTATTTTTTCATACAGCATATTTATACATAATATTATACAAACAGATCTATTAACTAATGGTATATATGGTTAGAGAGTCAAATATCATTTATTCACTTTGATTTACTTCTTCTTGTTGGTTTGTGGGTTAACTACGTTGAATTCTAAAGATTTAGAGATTTCAGCTGGGTTGCTTGGAACAACATTTCCGGATGCATGAAATCCTGTGTCATCGGCGTAGTATTTTACTTCTACTGGAGTACCATCATTAGAAGTGTAAGCATATGAACCTTCAATTACTTGAGATTCGGCTTCAGTTCCAGCGTTTTTCACGTAGCCTTGAGCTTGGTTTACAATACCGTTTTCAGTTTGGAATCTAAAATATCATAACCACATATTATTACAGTTTTTATTTAATTACTCCAATAAATATACATTGAATTTATTTTAATATGTACTAACCCATATCTGAAGGAACCATCTAGGTTAGCTTCTTGGGACTGACTAAGAATAGCTGGTTGTCTACCTGTAACTGGAGCAACTGGAGTTGGTCCTGGGTAATAACCTCGGTTGTAACCTTTTAATCAAAAGTAATTTGAATATTTATTTGGTTTTATAATTATAGTATGCAAACTAGTATACATAATTATAAATCATCTAAAATACCTGGGTATCCTGAGTAGAATCCTTGATATCCTGGGTATCCAGAGTACCCTGGGTATCCAGAATGTCCTGGGTATCCAGAGTATCCTGGGTATCCAGAGTATCCTGGGTAGTAACTACGGTATCCTGGGTATCCAGTATACCCTGGGTGTCCAGCGTGTCCTGGGTAGTAACCATGGTGTCCTGGATATCCAGTGTAACCTAAGTTCCATGGATTAAGGCCATTGAAAGCTACAGGTTTGTTTTCTCCGGCTGCAAATACTGCTGCAATAACAGTTGTTAATATCACCTGAAAAATAAAAATATTAGTTTGTATACAATAATTTAGTCATTTAATATGTTTATTTTATTGATATTTGGGATATCTAAAAATATAATTTATCGTTTATTTATTACATAATTATAAAATGTATTATATAGTTAAAGCTTTTATCGTTTCTAGAGACATGATGGAAAAGTTTAACTATGAGTTCTAAATAAAAGACATATTTAAAACAAATAAAATTTGAAAATTTTGTTCGCACAAAAAAAAAACTTAGAAGTCAATCACTTGAATTTCTTTTAACTGCTAATTATTATTTAACTCATTCAATTTAATTTTTTTAATATATAGAATGTTATTAAAATTTTTTTAAGAACGCAAATTTTAGATTTCATTTGAACTTACAAAAAATTTCATTGTTTTGAGTTGAAGATACGAAATCTACGGTACTGAAAAGATTTGAATGAATGATTCAACTGAGGATTTTCAGTAGTTCAGGTAGGATTTTATACCAAAATTTTGGCGAGATATCAAGCTAATATCTTGATCTTGACATTTATGTCTAAAGTATCTTCTTTGTTGTGTATAAATTATACTTTTTATGTTCGAGTTTTCTAAGCAATTATGCAAATTTTCCGATATTGTTACTGAACGATGATATGACCGGTTTTTTTTTTTGCTATACATTACCAGACTACAAATTTAAACTGGTATTTAAGATAATACACCAAAGCATGAATATTGAAGTTAATATTTTAATAATTTAAAATACTATAATTCATTTGATTAAAAAACAGTTTAGAAGACATGATGAGCCACAAACTAATAATAGTTTCATTTAAAAAACAAAATTATATACAAATATAATAACAAAAATACATTAAAAAGCCTTCGAGGTAAGCATCTTAATCAAACAAATTAATATCAAAATCATTTAAATTTAATAAAATAATAAAATTTATTTAATGTGTGAAGTTTTTTAATCTAATTATTATTAGATAATTTTATTTAGCCAATTTGAGAATCACCGTGTATATTATAAGCATCAAAGGTATTTTATGAATTTTTAAAAAAATTTCAATAACATTCGTATTTCATTAACATTGAAAAATGGAATACAATTTAGGATGTTTTCACTACAAACGCAAATTTAAAATTATTGTTAATGTAATATTTAATATCGTAATATAATTGTAATTTAATAAAAAGAATATAATATAATTATCTAATTTAATACCAGAATATAATTACTGAAAAAAATCAAATGATATTTAAATATACTTTTAAAATTGTTTTTATTATTATTAACATACATATTTTAAAAATAAAGCAAAAAGAGGGAAAATTAAATTATAATCTAAAAATGGTTTGTGTTTTTAACTACCAATTTTAGGACTATTAAAAAACTATAAACGAATAAATAATTTTCAAAATAACAATGTTTACGTTTTTAATCCCTGAAAATAATTTTTCACTTAAGTCAATTTTATTTGCTATTTAATCTCAGTAATTATGTCGATGATTTTATCTGTATTGATAACACTAAATCAAAAATATTTGAACAAGGAAATTTACAGTATAGTGAAAAAAATAATTTTATAAAAAAACGTTTTGCTATCATCAATTAAATCGTATAAAAAATCGTTAACTTACACTTAATAATTTTCGTTTTGACAATAACCTTGGCAAAATAATATGTAAAATAAAATATAAATTGATATTTAAGCTGTAAAAGGAAGCATAGGAGTTGAGTGTATAAAATGAGAAAAAATAAGTTTTGGTTATATGAGGAGAGAGAAATCAAAAGAAAGGATATGAAAATGAACGATGAAGAAAGAAGAGAAAGGCCAAAAAAGATATAGTTTAATGTAATTAGGAGTAATATGAGGACTGCTGGTGAGTGTATAGATGATATGAGAGACCCGTGTCAAGTAGAGATTAAAAATACTGGTAGCTTGGTAGATACTAAGTAGTAGGGACTAAGATGAGGGAGAAGAAGAACATTTAAAATGTGTGACAAGTTGCTTTGAAAACTTAATTGTTTATATTTTAATAAATCAAAAATAATTAATATTAAATGATTTTAAACATTTTTATGTTTATTTTGTACAGGGTTATTAAAAGAACATGTTTTTAAAAATTTGTATTTACAATGTTCTTTTTTGTTTTAATCAATGTTTTCTTATCAAATTATTATATCAATGTTTTAAACGTAAAAACTTGTTTTATTTAACGTTTTAAACTCGTCAAAAACTATAAATGTCAGAATATTATTATTTAATAGTCAAGAATTGCAAAAATATTTTATTTATAGTGTTCTATCAACTTTTTCAGAAAAATACAAGACAGAAATTATAAAAGTAATAAGTGTAATAATCACAAACATTGACTAAGCTACAATGTTGGATTACATTATTATCATGGATTGTCTTCTTATATCAATATCATAGTGAGCATGCGTCAAGATGGATTATGTTTTACGATAACTTGTACATATATTCAGGGACGCCTTCACAAGAAATCTTTTTTTTATTTTAGAATATACGCAGAGTTATGAGCGTATACTCTTTAAATAGTACATCAGTATTACTTTTTTTAGGATATACGTTAATTTAAAAAATTGTTAGTATACTATCCAAAATGCAAGAACGCAAAACAGGAATGCACCGGTTATGAATAAAAGGTCTATGATTATGGTTATACTAATGTAAATAACTAAGGCGATGACATTGGAATAGTTCTAAGTCACAAAAAAAAAAAATTACTAAAGAAGAAAAAACTTTTATCTAAACCGCTTAACTCTATAACGAGCGTCTTTTCGTTTTTAACATTATTTTTATTTTTTACTACAATTTGACTTGATATTTCACCAGATTATTTACATATGTATTTACTACGTGATAATTCACTACTTTATATGCTAGTTAAATATGTATGTATGTTGCCATTAAAAAAAAATCAAGTTGACACTTTTATAAGTTATTAGGGATGATGCTAAAAACTGATCACAACTGATAAATTAAAAAATATATGTAATTCAAAAAAACTTTTTTTTCGATGTAGTCTTTATTTTGCAAGTAATTGAGTGAATTGTGATAAACGGATCACTCTAGATAATATTATAATATTCATAATTTCTATAAAATTGCGAATTTCGAAAACACTGTTACCATCATTAGCATTAACCACATAAAATTACCCATAAAAAAAAAATATATATAAAACCTATAGAAAAGCCATTTCATAAATATAAATGTCCAAGCCGAGATTGAATTATTATATATATCAATAAAAAGTAAACAATGATTTCATAAAATCAAATCTAAATTAAAATCTTTTTGTGAAACTTTCCAAAAAGATAAAAATTGATAATATTTTTTAATGTATATAATTTTTCAACTTCACGTTGCTTTAAAAATATATGCATCAAATGATTGATACTTTTTATAAAATTATGATTTAATTTGACTTTGTTATTTAATCTTTATCATAAAATATATTGTCAATCAAATATTTATTTTGTATCAGCAGGAAAAATGATATATATATTTCAGTAGTTTAATATATTTAATATTGAATTTTCATTCTATTTGTTAATGTTTATTTCATTTTTATTGTTTTACTAACTAAATAAATCTAAACATATAATAAATTAAGTATCCATTGGCAATCTGCAATATAAGAAGTTATAATTTTGTGTTTTTTTCTATGGAAGATAATTTTTTTAAATATAAATATTTCTGCATCTATTAAAATAATAAAAATTTTTCAATGACATTCTATAAATAAAATCAGATATTCAGACAGATATTTCTCTATTATAACGACATGGCATAATTTTTATCTGTATAATTATTAGTATAAATATACAAATATATTTTATTTGTATAATTATTAGATTCACTCATGATAGAGATTTGAACTGAAAATAGTATTAATTTTAAATTACACGGGTGTAATCAGGGATATATGTGTGTCATACCCCTCACGATAAATATAATTACATGGAGAAGATACAATTTATTTTTTGTTGGAGGAATTGAAAAAATTCCTTTTGTATATCTTCCAAGACGAAACTTTAATTTCGTCACTGTTAAATTAAGGACTCTCTATTTAACAAGTGTAGCAAATATAAAATTTTATTCAATATAATATTTATGGTAGGTTAAAAAAAAAAGTAACATTAAGTATGTAAAAATATAATTTATTATATTAAATTATTATTAAACTTGTTGTAATTTGCAAAGAGTAAATAATGATCTCAACTTATTTTTATTTATAATTAGGAGTTTTAAAGGTACGCCAAAAATAAAAAACCCAACCCAGCACAGGGGGGTCGCGGCACAGTGGTGACGTGGTATAGTTGGATCAAGTATAATGATATCTGACAGTGATTAAAATCACTATAAAAAAAAAAACGCTTCGATGCAAATCTTTAGATAGTGTTTAATTTTAAAAAATTGGTGGATTATTCCAAAAGCTTCATAAACTGCTAGTTCCTTATTAATATCCTGATTAAGATAAAGTATGTCGAATGAAAAAGGGATTATTAAAAAATAGTATTTCCCATAAAAAAATTATATTGATCAATACACTTTTCAATAAGTTATAGCATTATAAAGTTAAAAATGTAAAAAATAAAATTGAGAATTTTCACACAATAATAGCATTTGGTAGCCATTTTCACCGTGAAGACAAAATAAAGTCCGAAATTTTTTTTTTCCATAATAAAGTAGATTACATTAGCTTTAATTTAATATATATATAAAAGTGTCAGACTTTCCGGAACACTTTCAAAATTTAAGTTGAAAAAGTCAATTTTTTGTGAAAAAGTTGTCATTTTGAATCCCCCCCTGTAGGCAGGTAAAAAGTCAGATTTATAAAAAAAATATACCAAATGATAGGTAAAGACATCATGCATCTACAAAAAAAAGAATTATATTGATCCATACATCTTTCGAGAAGTTATAGCATTATAAAGTTAAAAATATAAAAAAGAATTTTTTTACAAAAATCGTATTTTTTTTATTAAGTTTAATGTCTGTTTTCACCATGAAGATAAAATAAAGTCCGAAATTTTTTTTTACCATTATAAAGTATATTACATTAGCTTTAATTTAAGATATATATAAAAGTGTCAGACTTTCCGGAACACTTTCAAAATTTAAGTTGAAAAAGTCAATTTTTTGTGAAAAAGTTGTCATTTTGAATCCCCCCCTGTAGGCAGGTAAAAAGTCAGATTTATAAAAAAAATATACCAAATGATAGGTAAAGACATCATGCATCTACAAAAAAAAAGAATTATATTGATCCATACATTTTTCAAAAAGTTATAGCATAATAAAGTTAAAAATGTAAAATACAAAATCGAAAATTTTCACACAAAAATAGCATTCGGTAGTCATTTTCACCCTGAAGATAAAATAAAGTCCGAAATTTTTTTTTTTTACAATAAAGTATATTACATTAGCTTTAATTTAAGATATATATAAAAGTGTCAGACCTTCCGGAATACTTTCAAAAGTTAAGTTGAAAAAATTAATTTTTTATAAAAAAGTTGTCATTTTAAATCCCCCCTCGTGGGCAAGTTCAGGGTTAAATTTATGAAAAAAATATACCAAATGAAAGGTAATAATATCATGCATCTATATAAAAAATAATTATTATTACATGTTCATTTAAGTTAAGTTAATGTTATTAGCATTCAGTTAAACACGTATCATAATATGCACAACTTCATATACAACAATTTAATAATATATTACTTGTATGTTAGCAAATAATTAATTTATCTGTCACAACATTTAAACTGTTTTACATTATTAAATAGTGTAAATAAATTTTATTATAATATATTAAAATTTATTTATACATATATTATATGTATAAATGTTTAAACTATACATCTTATCTTAAAATAATAATCATGTAATGTTCGATTTAATACAGTTAACAAATTGACTAAAAACATTGACGATAATATCCCAAGATGGGAATAGTTAAAAAAATATATAAAAAAAGCTTAGTCTTGATCGCACATCAAAGAAAGTTCTTGATTCAATCCACAACGTATTCGTCTCTTGTCGAATTTCCTGTTTTAAGTTTCATTAACCTCAGCCCCATGTCGTTGTCGGGCCTAATTAGTGCAACATTATACGAAATTATTTTCGTTGAAATATTATTTATATTTGATAAAAAAAGAAACTTTATTGAATTATTGTGAGGGCGAATTCTCATAATTCGAGTAAAATTTTTCAATTTGGCATTTTTGACTGTCAACGGTCGTAATTTATCAATTTTCCATAAGCAGTTTAAAGGAAGTTAGTAAATTTACATTATCCCAATTGTTTAGAATTAATAATCTGAGTAAAAAACGATAAAGCAATAGATAAAATATAATTTCAAATAAATTTCTGAATTTAATGAATTTGACGAGTTCCTATCTCATTAATAGACACTTCGACTGGGTATCAAAGACAAGGCTATCGCTACATTAAGAATACCTCAGTATACTGTGAAAGAAGTTACATATGTTAATTTGTCATCAGTAAAGAGGACTATTAATTATTCCAAGCCCTCAAACTCTACGTCACGATAGAACCTCTTTATAAACCAATTGACTAAACCCAACATCCCAGCTTGGTCACTATAAATATGCTATATTATTTTTTGTACATTTATTTGATTATTACACAAGGGTGAACCGACAAACGGTAATATAACGTTAAATTATTTTATTAACAGTCTATGCTATTTCTAACTCTTAATTAAAGAGACTAGATATTATTATCTAGATTATTTACTTTAATGATATTATGTATCATTAAATTCTTATTGAGACAATGTAAAATTTAGTAGTTCTGTAAAACACTTTCGACTCGAGAAGTAAAACCTGACTGACACTAACGAGCTGTCTCTGATTTCCATTGTCTTGTTGAAACATTAATTTATAGTCTATACGGTTCTTGTATATATTTACTGAGTGTTTTGTTAAAATAAACGGACTAATGTCTATTATCAATAACAATTCTGTTGGCTACTATTTATCATCAACAACAACTTCCGTGAGCACTAATTTGGTAAAATATGCAGTGGCGTATTTTGAATGATTTCTCGGGTGGTGTCCAACTTTTAATTAACCTCAAATACGAAAATTATAGAAATGTTTACTGACATAAAAAAAACTTACTATTTTTCTAATTACTATTTTAGGAATTGACAAATAATTTGAAATTTGAAATTTTGGTACTGTTGTATCTTAAAAGAAACAACCCTAGTGTCTTAACTTAAAGTAATAAAAGTTTAATAATAACTCAAATGTATTTATTATAGATATAATTAAACAATGCAAAACATACAAAATAAATATATACTAAAAACACAATAAAACAATACACAAAATGAAAATAAATGTCATAAACGTACCGCGCGTGCGAAAAAAGATTACCTTCGGTGCTCTACGATTCATTCCATTTCGTCTTATATACTAAAATATTTTGTTTTTCTTCTTTTTGCAAAATTAATAATACTATCATTTTCAAAAATGTTTATAAATATTTAATTCCTGGTCTAGTAACAATAGATCAGGAAATTACAATTAAACCAAACATTACAAAAATGTTTTACTTCCAGCTTTACAAATGATAAACTATATTACAGTATACAGAGTGATTTTTTTATCATAACCCACTCATTTACTTGTAGAATAAATATAATTTAAACATTTTTTTTTGTTTTCTTTAGTTACACATTATTCTTAAATTATTAACTATTTAAAACTTTTTATGTTCATCCCTTATGTCTTGTAAGGGTGTCAACTTTGTCTTTTTGTCTTTTAAATAGGAACACATATTTTGAATATAATAAAATGTTTGGATTTTTAATTAAATAGTAAATGGCATTTGAATTTTTAATATAACTTTATTAGTTTATTAGATATAAACATTTAAAGTTTCAAATTTTTGAGTTAATATACATGTATAATACACATGATGATATGATTACAAATACAGGTAACTAAATGGTTTATATGATATCAATGTCGCAGTCACGGATTGTTTATTATCAATTATGACTATCATAGATATACTTTCTGTATTGTCAGTTAGTGTATTTATAAACTCACAACAATGTGCCTTACTACCATTGATAATAACAATGCTGTGTACCTGCTAATTTCTTTGAAGTTGTTTTAAACAAGGTAACTCATAACTAAACACTTTATTTATAATAAGTAAATAAATAATAAAATATCCTTTCAGTATTGATGTTCGTAAATTGCTTGCTTTTGATGATGTTTCAGTGTCATTCCACTACGAAATTATAAATAACGATTCAATTAGGTACACAAAAAGCTCAAGAAAATCATTGACAGCATAAAAACGTTCAACTCATTTAGTCGCACATAATTGTTTTAATGATTTTTTAGTTATNAGTCACACATAATTGTTTTAATGATTTTTTAGTTATACATTTTTGACTTTCTTCGATTTGACTTTTCAACACATCTTTTCGCTTTGGGTATATGAAAAAATCTCTAACTTTAGATGTTGTTCCTAATCAATTTCGTGTTTCTTGTATAGAAGATGAATAAGAAATAGCAAGGTTTAAAACATGAACAGCACAATGAACAAACGTCGCAAGCGGATGACTTTGGTGAATAAGAGATTGAGCTCCGTTAAATTGACCAGACATAGCACATCCATCGTAACACTGTCTTCTAAGGTATTTTGTTTCTACACCAAATGAAAGTAAACTTTGAATAATAATATATAAACCTTTTTCAGTAGTATCTGTTGTAGGCACAAAATGAAGAATTCTTCCTTGATAATCATATTTTCAACATCTAAATATCGACACACAAAGTTACTTGTTCGCTTCCACCAATGTCGGCCGTTTCATCAGCAAGTATTTTGAAACATCTTTGGGCATTTATGTTGTAGTATAATTATTAACACATGTACTAAATATCACATATATATGAATAAAGCCATAAATCATCTAAGGAATGTTTCCCTTTTAGGGTAATAAAAATAACTATTTATCAACACATGTTTCAAACCAGTCCCCTACAATCCATTAACTACGCCCACGGCAGGGTTTCTATCACAATTAACCAATCACAAATAATTATCCAACATCTTAGGAATTTCAATAGAGATCGCTGGCTTATTTCATCCGGCGTATAAAAAGCCATTTTTTCTCGTAAAAAGATCTCTTGCTGCGGCTCCTGCTCACTCTTCTTTTGGACTTCTTTTGACGATTTTCTGCGGCAGCGACTGCAACGACTACCCTCTAAATATTCTCTTACATGGAATCTGCGTCAGTATAAGTAAATATTTTGTCCCTGTGACTTAGTTTTTTTTTTTATATGTATCATCCTAAGTGGTGAACATTGTCTTAGATGATTTATTAATATTTTACACAGGAACAAGTTTTTATTTATTTTATTATCACCTAATGTTCTCACGACAAATAGACATTATCTCTATTTTTTATATAAAGGTTTTAAATATTATTATGCCCTTCATTTCTGGACAGCCTCAAATGTGCCGAAAAGAGTGAAGAAGCGTAATTTTATTTATATAGACATAGTTTGTAATATATAAGAATTTTAAATATTATTGTGCCCTTCATTTCTGGACAGCCTCAAATGTGCCGAAAAGAGTGAAGAAGCGTAATTTTATTTATACAGGCATAATAGCCTTATACATTATCGTATATTCATAATAAAGCTTATTGTGCCCTACATTTATGAACAGCCTTAAATGTGCCGAACTAAATGAAGAAGCATAATTTGTGATTAGAATTAACTAGTTTTAGTAGTAGTACTTTATGCCTGTGTACCCGCCAGCCTTAAGGGACTATGCCAATTACCTTTCGGTAACGTGTAGGCAGTTGAGGTACAGAGTAGTACTAAACTTATAAAAAGAGTATTTTTGAAGTGCGCTATATCCGTCGACAAGCCAGTTCTAGAGCTAGTAGTCCGGGTAAAGTTCATCATAAAATAAATAGTCCGTAAGATAGGAAACTACACCTTGGAAATATTCTCTGCGTGTGTACCCGCCAGCCATAAAGGACTATGCCAATTACCTTTCGGTAACGTGTAGGCAGTTGACGTAAAGGATAATAAAAGGTGTAATTATAATTAAAATATTATTGAAATAATATTTTAAATATATTAATGAGGTAACTGTGTCCGCGCCAGCCAAGGCTTTACGCTGAGAAACGCTGGGCCACCACAGTCTTGTTAATTATATTTTGAATATAGATAGACATATTCTTATAATTATATTTTGGCTAGTTCAGAGTAAATTTTAAGAATATCGATATCGACTGTAGGGAATTCATCGAAAATATTATTAGTAAAAACATAGTATAATATAAAAGGAATTTAAAATAAAAGAAAGTGATAAAATTATAATAGACGCAGGTCCCATTGTAGAGAATCCTTTTTTTAAGTCTTATATACACAGAGATACTAATTTATCGAAATAAACGCAAGACAGTATAAACGACAGTTAACTTTGAAAGAAGAAATCACCATAAAACCAACTCAATCAATTACTAAAGGAAATAAAGGTAAGTGCGAATATTTATTTGCATGTCTTACTTCTAAAAAAATCACGTAATAAACAAAAATAGGAATAAGTGAGGTAGGGATATTTTATTATTTAATAAATAAANATAGGAATAAATGAGGTAGGGATATTTTATTATTTAATAAATAAAAATAAGGTTCGACCCCGAGATACGACTCCATTCTTACTATCTTCAACTCACTCATTCTCTTTGCCTCCCTCTATTCTTTAATTTATTTATTTCGCACCTTTTTTTTTGTTTATTACAATGTTTGTTACGATTTTATTTTATATAATTTTATTACAGGATTCAATTATTTCATTTTGAAGTTTTTTGTATATTTTATTGTTTCTTCAACTTCCAAAAATGATTTTAAACGGTCATCTCCTTGGGCTCTATATCTTAATACTTCTCTAAAATTTCCTTGATTTTCTTGGATAACTTGTCATTTTCTTGATATATATTGAAGTTACAAAGATAGCCGTTATTGTCAAAAAAAAAAAATAATAATAATAATAACATTAAAAATGCAAATAATAATTAAACCTATAAGGTAGTTAAATCCTAAAGTTATTTTCGATTTGTTAAAGTCGTTAAAATTAATTCAAATCTCCTGTTATTTTCTTTTTTCAGAATTATTATGTCAATTATTAATTAAATTGTTAAACTATATTATATATTCAACTTAATAAATTTTTATGTTAATTATAATCGCATGGCATGATGCTTTTTGTTAATAACTAAATGGTAATAGCAATTTCACATGGGTAAAATTTTTAATAGTTGCAAGAGAATAAATCCAAACGTTGATATTTTATTTCATTCAGATTAAATTTTATATGTATAAATATTGTGTTAACCGATATCAAATTTATCCCACTTGAACTTTCATAAAAAAATCTCTATCATTTATAAACTAATGTAATAAATAAACAAACAAATACAAAAGTTTTTTCTTCAAAAAATCTTTTAAAAATATATACATATTTTGATAATTCTCTATAATAAACTCTTAACACATTGTATTATTTGACCAATAATAAAATAAAAATAAATAATTATTGTTTATGCTAAATTTATTTATAATTGGCTTATACATTTTTTTAATGAATTTTTACAATTAAGTTTCCTTGACAATTAGATGTAAATGTTGATTTTATCGACATTTGAGTTCACTTCGTTTTTTCCCGTGAAAAATAAACTATCGTCTTGTGTAATTATTAAGATTTATTTAATTAGTTATTGATATGGCAAGTGGAAAAAATAATTTTGGTCAAAAAAATGAATCTAACTTACATAAGGTCATACGCAGAGTTGAAGAAGTATGGAATCGTCGTTTCATGCATTCAAACTGTGATTTAAATGAACCAAATAAAGAGCAAATATCAAAAAATTCAACTAAAAATGGAAGAATTATCTGTAAACACTATTAAGATTAATAGTTCAACTAATTATTTCGAATAGAGAAAAAGTTTTTTAATATAAAATATAAGAAAAATTAATAATAAGTTCTCTTATTCATATATAACAATAATTCAGTCGCTTTACTTTAATTTAACTATTTTAATATTAAAAAACTTTTTCGAAATTGATTATTTAATTAATAATTATTAAAATGATATTCAATTTGCAGCAATTATTAACAAAAATATTTATCCTATAACAAATTCCATTAATCCAAAAAAACGCACGTATCGAAAAACGAATAATAATGATAACATTTTTCCAGCAAAATTGGTAACTATAATTATATTAATAAATCTATAAATTATAATTTTGTAAAATTGTAATTTATTCGATTTAGCTATGTTATTGGGGTTTGTCTGATTCAATAATATAAAATAAACTATCAACCCCCATAATATAAACGCGATGACATAATGTTTAATATTATTCTGCTATTTTTTCAATAAGATTTTTATGGAAAATTCAATGTTTACCGAAGATAATAATATAGTATTAAATATAGTTTATTTGTTTACTTAAATATCTCTTTGGTTGCCTAGAAATTGATGCAGCGAGGAGAATTCGGAACACTTTTTCAGAATGAAAAATCTGGAAAATATAAAAATGAAATTTTAAATTCAGCAGAAAAAAAAAATATAGCAATTTCTAAAGAGAATCCGCTATTAACACCAGCCGATTTGTTAGGAAAGGTATATTTTACTATGCTTTTTTCCAATAAAAAGATTTTAGGGTATACCCTAAACCATTTTTTGGACTTAAAGCAGATTTCTTAAATAAATTTATCATATAATTAAATATATTTTTATGATCCGTTCAGAGTTTTCATAAGAAAAACTTGCAACGCAAAAAATCCGAAATAAAAAAACAACACTTTGAGATATCTTCTAATACTATTGCTCGATCAAATTTCAAAAGAAATTCATCCGAAGAAGATGAAAAACTTATAAAAAGTATACAAGTTTTAAAATATAATTCATTTTTAAAAAATATGAAGTTTTGATTTTTAAAACAAATATGTTATATTTTTAAACATAAATTATTTTAGAGTCAAAAGTTAGTTCTAATCCTTTGACCTCAAATACGCCGAATGACGTAAATTTACTTGCTCTGTCCACTATTGAAGTAATAAAAGTACCAGAGAAAGAAAAAGGTAATTAGTTATTTAATCTATTTATTTTATGTAAAATTAAATAAAAAAAGATTATTTATTAAACATAATTAATTATAATAATACGATTTAAATTAATATAACCTCTGCAGAGGCGTGTCATTAAGGGGGTCCATGGACGTTTTAAACAAAAGTAATTATACGTGTTTAATTTCATATTCCAAAACCTTAAATAAACCTAACTAATAGTAAACAGTTCAACAAAATTTTTTATTTATTTTATGAAAAATGTTTAAATATGGTTACACTTGCAGAAGTAATGCAAGATCAAAACACAACATTTCTTGATCAATATAATGCACCTTCATTTAAGTCACTTACATCTTGGTATACTTCAGACACAATTAATGAGTACATTAAAATGATAGTAACGCGGTCTGAAGGTGAAGTTTATGCAGTTGTCACTGATTTTATCGTAGCGTATCTTCGAGGAGGTTATCCAGCTGTAAGAAGATGGATAAAAAAAGATATTCACACAATAAAATTACTTTTTGTGCCCATGAATGTATATGGGAGTCATTGGATATTGACAGTGGTTAATATACCTGAAAAGACTGTGACATCATATGATAGTCTTAAGTCGTATAAGGGTCCTTATCCAATGGTATTAAAAAATTTCTTAATTGAATGGGAGATGGACAAAAAAGGAAAAGCTTCTACATGGACATTACAAATAGGCGAGACATCTCGCCAAACCAATGGACATGATTGTGGGCCATTTACTGTTGAGCTGGCAGAAAAAATGTCTCGAGGAGATACAACACCAATAAATGCAAATTTTATGCCTTTTATAAGATTAAGACACAAAAATGAAATTATTGCTGGCGAGCTATTCAATTAATATTTTTATGAATGAAATTTTATTTTTGTATTTTATATCAATTTTCTTAATATTCACTATAAATTTATTTGTATATCACCAAACATTTTTTTAATTTTTCTATGTTTAATTGTTGTTTTGTTTTGTTATTTTATTTTAATCTTATTTTTCTTCGTAACATTTCATTTAAGAAATTCAAATTTAATATAAATTTAT
Organism: Daktulosphaira vitifoliae; assembly: GCF_025091365.1. NCBI lineage: Eukaryota > Metazoa > Arthropoda > Insecta > Hemiptera > Phylloxeridae > Daktulosphaira > Daktulosphaira vitifoliae. The sequence goes on along the minus strand of NW_026099572.1, from coordinate 37,506,282 downwards.
CTTAACTGAAATAATTTAATGTTCTTGTTATGTGAATATACAAATATTATAATATACAGTTATGGATACAATTAAGTTAAAAAGTCAGCCAATTATAAATTTTTAAATTAACAAGCGTATCTACTATCTTAACAACTTAATTTTAATTTTACTAAATGACGATTCATAAAGAATTTCATAACTTTTGTTTATTTTTTAAATACTATTTTAATTATAAAAAATTCTTTTCTGTATTTTTTATGAATGCGGTATATTGAATAGGGGTAACTAAACTTATTTGTTTATAATTCTCTAAACTGATAAACTATAAAATAAATTTAAAAATGAACTTAAAAAAGTTCAGAATATTTCCGTTGTTGTTATATTTTTGCTACGGGTATTTTTGTTTTCTAAATGACCCAATGAAATCCAAATAATTTCTAGAAATCTCTGATAAAATGTAGATAAATACGTGTCGTCGAATCCTATCAAATTATCTTCAATTTTGTTATTTATTTAAAATACCATTTATTTTATAGTAAATAAATATAGTATATTATAAAAAAAGTTAATACCAATATATTAGGCATTTTTTTTAAGTCGGGGGGTGTCCAGACATGGAGGACACTCTCCCAAAATACGCCNAGTCGGGGGGTATCCAGACATGGAGGACACCCCCCCCCAAATACGCCACTGAAAATATGTATTTCATAAATTAAATTGTTACTGGAAAATTTATACATAATACTGCCGTGCTAAGCGAAAACAGGATTACTCCAGTCAACATGATTTTTCAGGAACACAAAAAAACATTTTTAACAGTAAATCAAGATACCCTTTTTCCTCAATGTATAAACATAAGCCAAAAGACGGTAAATTCATTATTTTTTATGTAATATACCAAGTTTTTGCTTAGTATTTGGATTTACCGTGTTTACGCTTTCAAAACATCAAATATATAGAACTTACCGTATATTTTCTTATTTTATATTTCGATTTTAGATGGGTTTTAATAGGAAATATGCTATTTTTACATCAAAAATCGATGTAAAACCACTAAATTTACCTTTAGAAACAAAAAAAAAAAAAATTTTAAATTTTGGAGTTATCCTGTTTTTGCTTAGTATGGCAGTATACTCTTTGGTTAATATTACAAATTTTATGAACGACCATTTTAATGTATTATTTATAATAAAACATTTTTTTGGTTTTACTAAAATACTATTATAAAAATGACCAAATATGATTATAAATTAAATTACATTATAGCTTAAAAAATGTTTGCTATGATATATTTGTTTGGAAATTATTTTAGTAAATCAAATTTAATATTTTTGCATAATAAATCAATTAAGTAAAAATTACCCATATGAAATATAACTTCAAATCATCTTCTATTTTTTCTTTGGGTGTTTATTAAGTTGGCCAAGGTCGATTGTTATAAATTAACGTCCTCGTTCCTTAGAAGGAAAACAAATTTATAGTAATCAAATACCACTGGGTCATCAATTATGTAAAATATATGTTTTAACTTAATCAGTGTATATTCCTTATTTTAACATACAATTTGAAAATGAATAATTCATCTTAAAATCAATATTATAGTGACAGTAATGAAATGCATACATTTAACGAGATGTATATGTAATAATTTAATAAGTGAATCAATTTTTTTCCGGTAATATGCAACAATGCAATTACAATACGTTATTGTAGAAACGAATAACATCAAATTTTATATTTGTACACATACATCATAAATTTTGCATTTATAAAATATGTAATGTATCATATAGTCTTGTGCAATTTAATAATAGTTTATTAATGTACAACTGTTATTATTTAATTTGAACATAGTCATTTTAATTCAATTTAGTATAAATAAATATAGTGTATATTAGTCTAAATGAATAACAATTATTTAAATGTTGACTGATTAAATTCGAGGCATCTTTAATTTAATTTAATCATAGCAAGTATATTATTAAAACAACGATTTTCATAATTAACATACAAAAAGTGTAATCATGAAATTATATCCTATATAAATGAAATAAAATTACCAAATAGATAAAATATTTATTTTCAGTCTAGTTATCAGATTTTAAAAGATCATTTGTAATTTTTTTAACGTACCGTTTAGCAAAATCGAACAGCAGAAATAGAAAAATCATGTATAGGGGTACAAAAATATTAAAACCAACAGCTTCTCACCTGCGCATCGAAGCTAAAAATTAGTATATTTCATTAGTTTAATTAATAAAATATGTATACATTTTTATTCGAATATATTATTTAAATGGACATGATAATTATCATAAAAATGAAAGGCGCAAATTACATAAATATTAATTATTATTAATATAAAATTAGGTAAACTGATCCATACTGTATGACAGATAATTTAAATAATGGTTGAAGATTTAAAACAGTTTTTATTTATGGGAAAGTAAACTTCAAAATTATCCCTTAAAGCACATTCATTTAAACTATTTAGATGCATTATTCTTTTAGCTTATTTGTAAATAATTCTAGATTTGTATGCTATATAAACATACTATACTATAAGTATTTATACTTTAAAGAGTCTTTAGGAAATCTAATGTATATAAGTACCAAAATAAAATAAAATAAAAACAATTTTATTTTTTGTAAATGTATGTATAAATACAAACAAATGTTTACAAGTTTTTAAATACAAGATGAAATAAATTTAACAACAGGGAGAATGAAATGAAATACAAATATTATACAATGAAAAATCTAAGGAGAATGAAAAAGAAAAGTTATAAAATATGTTTTATTTGGAACTGGTATTTACGGATATTGTGGTTCTGGGGTGCTTGGTAATGAAGCTAAAAGTTGCAAAGATTTTTGGATCTCCTCTGGGATTGGATGTGGAGTTGGCAAGTGTGGACCGTATGGTTGATATCCATTTTCGTTGGCAATGTAGCCAGTTTGGATGAGTTGACCGTCTGGGGCAACATAAGATGTTTGACCTTGAACATTTGAAGCGATTCCTTGACCGTTTTGACTTGGAGCATAGTAACCAACTTGTTCGTGTTTAATTTTGTTTTCAGTTTCATATCTTTAGGTAATTACAACTTTTTTAATAAATATTTTTTTAACTTTATAAAAATTGATTCATTTTTATAAATAATAATAATTATTAATACTTAAAAAAACAAATAAAAATTGTGGTTTTGGTTGATAATTGATGGCAAATTTTCATTTGTTTTGAAAAAATTCCAATTATGAGTTCCAAATAGACATTTACTCATAATAATCAATTTATTTATACATTATACCATGAACACTCTTATTATAAATTGTTTTAGTGAATACAAACTCAAAAAAATCTCGAGTTATGTTAAATACATGTTATATCTTGCTCACTTACCTCACTTTAGAAGATCCATCTGGGTTGAGTTCTTGTTCATGGTAAAGAATAGCGGCTACAGATTCGGGGCTTTGTGGGTAAGCATGGACCGCGACGGCCAACAATAAAGAAGATATTACAATTGTAATCTGTGAAGTAAAAATAACGAGCTAAGTTTAACACTGAAAATAACCACGAGATTTCTTATTGATATCTTACCTGCATGATGAAGTATTTAGTATATGTTTTGTACTTTTACGTTGTCATGAGTGATGTACAATGTTTAAATAATCAACAAAATCGTCTTATTTATACAGTAAGTGAAGGCGATAATAATAGAGTGTTATCATACCAGTTTGTTATTTACCATATAATGGTGGAGGTGGTGCCATCGAGATGAAAGGTCGTTATGTCAGTAGGTTTCGAAAGCGGTCCAACGACACTTATTTTAGCATGTGCACATCATAAAGTATAGAGGCTATCACAAACGAGTTTTTGAAGAATCATACACACACCTCAAATTTAGGATTATTTAACCAATTCATCACAAAACTAATCTATCACAAAATATTTGTAACACGATATAATTATGTCAAAATTACTTTTAGACTTGCGCTTTTTGCATTTTTGAACTCGGAGCTATTATTAACACACGTTCCCAAAGAGTTCAAAAGCATAAAATTATATACACATCGAGGTTATACATAAACTACAAGTTGGATACAAATTGTATGATCTATTGTTATATAAAATGAAATAATTTAAAATTTTAATAATTATCTGTTTGTGTATCAGTGTCAAACTTTTGATCTCTTTCAATAATAATTTTTTATTTTTAAGCAAAAAAATCATTCATTCTTTATTCAAAAATCTTGTTTTTCATACTCCCGATATTTTATTTTTATTATTGAAAGGATTTTTATGTATAAGTAGAGAAAATACGTTAAGTTACTAAACTGAAATTGTTATTGATTCAACTAGAATAGGAAAAGATTTATATATTTGTCTATATTTTGAAAATGCCCTTTAGTTCTTTAAAAAATATAGTTATACGAAATAACTGAACATGCTTAAGGCTATTCGGGTGATTCAACTTTTATTCTGGATTGACACTCAATGATCAAGGTTGAATATTTTCATTTATTCTGATAAATGTCGAGTCGTTATTAAATTTCTTTACCGCATAAAACATTAAAATGCAATAAATTTATCATTATTATAAAGGCCCAATTTCGATTGCATTAACCTTGCTGTACTATTCTTACTTTTTAATAGCAATATGTTTTTATATTTTTTCTCAATTATAACCGATAATAGTATTTTACCATCGATGTGAAGCTGATAATATATTGATTTACTATTATGTGTTTTTATATATTTATTTTATGTAGTTCATGTGTTTAATAAAATTTATCACTAATATTTCTTAATAACTTTTATCGTGTAAAGTTGAGTCCTGACATTAATTCAAAACATTAATTTCAAAAATTTTTAATTTGAAAATAGTTGGTGGTTAAGAACTAATTGTTTTTATTTAGGTTAAAAATAATTTAATTAATCTACAAATAAATAAGTTCTTATATTAAAATAAATAAAATTTAATATAAATTTCTGTGTACTATTGTACATAGGAATCGTTTTAATACAATATTAATTATTAAAATGTCACAAAACAAATTTGAGACTTCACTTAATATTTTCTTCATATGAAATCTCAGTATTCTGTTAAAATTTAAAATTAGATAAGTCAAATAATAAATATTAATAAATAATAAATATCATTGAATAGTAGTTACAATAATTATACAGTAAAAGTAAAATTACTTTTACTTACTCAATTATCATAATTTAATTTAAAATTGTATCTTAAGAATAAATACATGAGGGTTGGGTTGGATAAATCTATATCAAATCATCCAATGTCGTTGCGCGACCACTTTATTTTTTATTTTTTGAAATTTTACACACAAGTTGTCTAGTATCTAAGAAGAAAAAATTAAAAAAAACGTAATTTTGAAAGTTATTTTTTCGTAAGTTGCGGTCATATATCAATTTTGACATTTTTTTCATAGAAACTACATACATAGTACTATATTGCGTGAAAAAATCATATTAAAATATTTTGTTCCACCAGAGAAAAATTAAAATAGAAAAGCTTAAAAATTGATTTTTTAGAAATTCGAGCATTTTTAAATATGTCCCTGTAAAAAACGGTAAGAGTAAAATGTTTCAAAACACAATTAAATATTACTGTGAGTGTACGTTAATATTTAGGAAAAAAAATTAATTAAAAAAAAAATGTTTTTTCATAGTCAATTTGATCTTAAAAATTACATTATTTTGTAAAAAAAGCTCAATTTAGAAAACAAAATTTTCCAACTTAAAAGTTAAAAAACGTGTTGGTAATTATGGGATATGTTAGTGTATCGCATAAAAAAAAATGATGAAAGTTTCAAGTCTTAAATATAAATACTGTTATCATAAGGATACTTTTACGAACTAAAAGTATTTTATAGTTTAAAACTTTTGATAAGTCATAAATAAATTTTCGTAAAACTTTTTTAATTTTTTCTTCTTATATACTATACAACTTGTGTGTAAAATTTCAAAAAGAAAAATAAAGTGGTCGCGCAACGACTTTGGATGATTTGATATGGATTTACCCATGATATTAATGTTAACAAATTTAAGTGATTCAGTACTTTTTGAGCCTGTTATTCTACAGGCTAAGTTAATTCGTGGGAAAGTGGGTTACTGTGAATAAGAGTAAAATAGATTATAAGCACAATGGAACAAACATTTGTAGCTAATATAAATTTTAATAGATGTACTCTCCAGATTTAAAGTAAGAGTTAAGAAATAGTAAATCATTCACTCAATATAGTAGTAATCTAGTCCGAGAAGACTAATGACAAGTTCTACTTAACTTGGTACTCTCGCTTGTAACGCTGGTTACAAAAATTCTCAAATATTTCATTGCTAAAACAGCAACTTCTGGAAAACTATTATGACTTAATTTTCACCTAGTGATAGGATCTCCATCTTTTATTACAAAATCGTATTGTTTTTTGTATTTTTTTAAATGAAATTTCACATAATAATTTTATATACAGTCGAATGTTCATTATTACTATCTGCTAGTAATTTATCGTAACTCAAAACTTAATAAAATAAAGAGAAGTGTGGCTTGGATTATAAGTGTAAAAGTGAGAGTTACTTTAATACGGGGTTTGTTTTGAGGGTCATAAAATAACATAAATATAAATTCTTATTGATTTTAAAATCTTACCTAATAATTTGTATCTAGTTGAAGACATCATCTTTAAAAATTAAAAAAAATTTCCCTCGTTCCCCATAAATGAGGGAAATCTCCCAAAAACTTACAATTTTAACAAAAACAATTTTTAAAATCGGTAAATTTCGTCTTCTTTTTAAAATTTGAACTTTAACTTGCCCAAAGGGGGCTATTCATAATAGCAACTTTTATTTAAAAGTCAATTTTTTTAACTTAACTTTAGAAAATGTTCCGGAAATACTGCGTCCTTTAAACATATATCAAATTAAATCTTATGTCATGTACTATAAAATGAAAAAAAATTATTTGTCTTGACATCTTATCTTCTGCATGCAAATAGCTGCCGTAGATAAAAACTTACTATTTTTGTATTAAAATTTTCGTTTTTTGATTTTATATTTTTATATTTAAATTATTATAACTTTTTGAAAAATCTATGGATCAATACAATTTTTTTTTATAAAAACTTTATGTTTACTTCTTTTATTTGACATATTTTTCTTTTAAATTGGACCATTTTCTTTATACGGGGGGAGGGGGGTAAAACTTGAAACATACGTATTAAAAGGAGAACTTTTTAAACTTAATTATTGAAAATATTTCGTAAATACTACGTTCTTTAAACATATGTCAAATTAAAGATTACAATAAATTCTATGAGTTCAATGAAAAAAATATATATCCCTATATCTAATCTTCTATGAAAAATAGCCGTCGAATTTAATGAAAAATGTAATTTTGATGTACAAATTACTGTTTAACATGAAATATTTTAATATTTTAAACTACCATAACTTTTTAAAAAATGAATAAATTAAATTAATTTTTTTTATATTAAAACCTTAGATATTTTTTTTTTATTTGATACAATTTTTTTGAAAATCATACTCTAAACTTGCTCACAGGAGGATTCAAAAAAGCAATTTTTGTACAAAAGTTAAACTTTTTCAATTTAATTTTTGAAAATGTAATCTTAAATTAAAGCTTAAATTAAAAAAAAATTTTCAAATCATTTGATTTTTATCTCATTTAGATTCAATAACTTCAACAAATATCAAGGATCCCATCACTGTAGTATCCCCCTGTAAGAAGAAATTTCTTATTCATGAATTAATATTATTTTACCATGTGTTCTTTTTGTGGCTGCGATTTTTTTTTCCAACTCCACCCTTAACCTACTTTTTTAAACGATACATCATATTATTACAATGTGTATTTAGTTGAAGATATTACCCTCAAAAATTGAAAACAAATCCCTTAATTAAATAAAAAAGTAGCTTAACCAGCTATAAAAATAATTAAAATCATTCATTTCTAAAATTTTTAAAGTATTTATTGTCGAATTATCTATTATTAATCCACAACTTAGTTATGGTAGCTTAAAAATTTTTTTTTTATCAAATTTAATTCTTTAGCTGACCCCAAGTAGTTGGGATTAAGGCGAGGAGAAGAAAGAAGAGTCAAATTTAATAATTTATATAAAAAATTATCATAAATATTATAATTATCGAAGAGAAGTTTGACAGTGCTTTCAGTCACTGCTCAGTATTTAAAACTTAGACTCAAAATTTGCGAAAGGCAATTTTTGTAAAATTGTTGTAAGCTATTATATAAATTCGCTTTAAAACTTGTATTAATAAAAGCGTATTTAAAAATTAAAAAATTTAGAGCCAAAAATATAATTTTTGAATTGACAAATTTTTTTAATAATATCAAGCTGATTATGAACAAAAATAGTCATAAAAATATCATATATACTGTCATTTTTATACGCATGGCCATATGAAAGGCACAATAACATCCATTTTTTTTTGTTTAATATATAATAATTATTCAGTTTACAAATAAAATTGAAATAATTTTCTAATAAATGCTTTTGTATCCATTGAAACAGTGAAAACTATTACAATTTTTGTTAGATACCAGTTTGTTTAAAACAGAATGTTGTTAAATCTTTCAGTTGGCGTTTTTAATTCTATGATTCTTATATATTCTCCTAAATTTCCAATGTTTTGAATATATACTTACATAATTAAATTCTATTTAGCTTTAAAATTATAATCATAATTCTTAATTAATCTAAACGGTACGCTACTATTACGAAGTGAATCAAAACATTCCATTATTAAGTGGCACATCGAGTCAAAGAAAGCTTTTTTAAAGATTTAAACAATTTATAATTATTAATTAAAGTTTTATTTGTTTATAGTGGCAAAAAATTATAAGAAATCTGTTGTTAAACGTTTAAACATTTTAGAAACGAGAAATAAAAATTACACTCGTATCCCTGCTAAGATCACGAAAAAGAATCGCGTGAGAAGTATTTATAAGAATTTGAACTGAGAAAATAATTTGGGAAATATAAATATGTCAACAAACCCAGAAGAAAATCTTGCACCAAATGAAATTAATGAAGTCAAAGAAAACTTCCTTAAGACTATAAGAAAAAGAATGGCCGAGGAATCAAGACGTCAAAAGTAATTCTATTATTATCTTCCTTAAAATAAGTAAACAAAATTATTTATAAAATTAAAAAACATAGAATAGTTCCTTCACAAGTAATAAAACTTTAGTGTATGAAATTCAAAACTAATTAATTATCACTAAAATTTAAATAAACTATGATTATATTAAAGATATTCACTGTATTAATGTATCTTCTAACATAAATTTATGGGTTGAGGCTTAAAAAAGAAATTAAGTAAAATGACCAAAGAAAGTGTATGGTACAGAACGCCTTTAGAAGGATCTAGTTGACCAGTTGTTACAAAGATCATTGATTATATTATTTTTTGGGACAGCTGATCGCTAGAATCTTGTTTTACTCACCCCCTTGCCCACCCGTCACGACAAATCGATGACCTCCGTGTCGGTTTTCATCCGTGTACAGTTCATTATCGTAAGTCAATCAGTCAATTGTTTTTTGTATCACTCTTTTTGTGTTGCAAGCGTCTTCGTTTGAATGTTAAATTTTCCAGCCGTTGTATGACATAGTTTTTTATTACTTGTTTATTGCATCCTTGTGCTCAAAGTTTATGTGCTCTTGCACGCCACTAGTGATTGAGCCCTGACCATCACTAAATATCTTCATTGCCGTAGTCTGTTCTCATCTGCCATTACGTACCTGGATTTACACTCTGACTCGTCATACTCAGATGTTCGACACCATTACCACAAGATCTCATACAGTCCACTCATCATCATCAACAACTTCATCTATTCAGCTGAGTTTATATTATTTTTTAATGTTATTTATTGTTTGTTTTAATTGAGATTAACTATTTTGTTTTATGCCGCTTCGCTGGCCATTAGTATTTAAGGGCCCCCCGTTACCCCTTAAATTTAAGGTACTCTCTAAGGAATTTCTAATATATATGATTATTTGTTATTTAATTATTGTCTACTCTCGTTTACTTATTGGATATATAGTTAGCCGTCATCTCCTAGATGACACACTCCCGCATCAATAATAACGTTTTTTAAACAGGCTTAAGGTAAAACGGCATTCTAGTGCGGTGCACAACAAGCCGTCCTACGGTCTAGCTGCCTCGTACAAAACAGAAAGAGACATTATTTCAATATATAAGAATTATTTTATCAATATTATTCTTCCGATAAGTACAATAGTCATTGCTATGTATAGTAATTAGAGATAATGTTTAAAAAACTAAGTACAGGAATTTTAAAATATTTTTATGACGATTAAAAATTAATTCATCAATAATTCATATTTTTGAATGTGTTTTAACATAACTGTGTTTATTTTAAAGCAATCGTAAAGTACGTCTCAATTTCACCTCTTTAAAAATTATACCAGATCAAAATAAACTCTCCGGCTTGAAAAGTAAAAAGACATCGGAGGTCCAAAAAATTAAAGAATGAAAAATGGTTCACAAGCCTAGTGAGTAATTTTTTCAACTAATAAATGCTTCTAATATACTGATTAAGGATATAGAAATAAGAACTGTTTTATTTTATGTTTAATATAAATTAATATAGTATGATTCTCAATAATTACTACAGTATTATTATGTAATCTATATTTATTAATTTGAGCATAATAACAAATTAGCATTATTTATTTTTATTTATTTATTTATTTATTTCATCATTCAAAATGATGATGATGATGATTACGCCCATTAGGGCAGACAGTACAGAAATAATACAAAATAATACAAATAATAACAAACTATAAAAACTTAAAACTTTAAAGTTATAAATATTAAACTAAAAAAATACAAAATGAATGTAAATAAATATAAAGTGAACATTTGAAAGATTATTCTTTGAAAGTAATACGACATGTTGACAATAATAATGTTGACGAATCATGATTAAAATCAAAATTTTTTAATTATATTAAATTAAGTATTGTACTAAATTTAAATATAATTTATTTTTAATAACTATTCCCTTACGATAAAATGTTCAATTCATATGTTTTATTATGCATCACTTATCACCTAATAAAATTAACACCTAATTTTCAACTAATTTGATTAAAACTCGCTACTATCTGCGATATCTTAATATTTTAACTTTTTTATAGCTTTTAATATCCGTAAAAATCAGCAAATAGCTGTTGATACTGACAACCCTACAAGTTCTAACTTTACAAAAAATAAAACATCATCTAAGGCATACTTTATTGATGGCGTATCAAGACGAACAAATGGTGTATTACTATACTCCCGATCGTATATAACAAGTTTTACAAATTACTTAGATCTTACTCTAGATGATGAAGATGAAACTCACGATGGATCTTATATTAATACAGCAAAGTCGCAGGAATATATTCAAATTAACTTGACTTCTAGTTCAAGTCCTCACAGCAGCCATCATTATAAAAAACAGTAAGTTTATGATGGTAACACGAATCCTCTTCTGCAGCTGATTAAAAAAAATATATGTATGGGGAGACGAACAAATATTAGTGCTACGTCTGATTTATAGATTACATAGAAATTTTAAAAACAATACTTTTGTAATAATTATTTAAATAGAAATTTTTATTTAATACTTTTTTTTTAGTGCTTTAGTTTTTATAATTATTATCTATTTATATTTCAAAACAAATGCATTAAACTTATTTCTTTTATTCATTTTTGTATTTTTAATAAATGTGTTTCTCTAATTTTTAAAGAGAAAACTTTAAACTTGGACAGAATACATTTCTCACTATCCTAAAAATACTTTTTATAATAATTAACTAACCTAAACATGTAATTAATTAATCATTAACATACGATAAAGATAGTCTTAAACAATAAAAACCCAGCACAGGGGGGTCGCGGCACAGTGGTGACGTGGCATAGTCGGATCAAGTAAATGATATCTGACAGTGATTAAAATCACTATCAAAAATAAACGCTTCGATGCAAATCTTTAGATAGTGTTAAATTTTAAAAAAATTGGTGTTTTATTCCAAAAGCTACTTGATCTGCTGGTTTCTTATTAATATCCTGATTAAGGTAAAGTATGTCGAATGAAAAAGGATTTATTAAAAAATATTATTTGTCATAAAAAAATTGTGTGGATCCATAAACTTTTCAATAAGTTATAGCATTATAAAGTTAAATATAATATAAATAATAAAATCGAGAATTTTCACACGAAAA
>NW_026099572.1:37478814-37493044 GCF_025091365.1 Daktulosphaira vitifoliae | reverse complement strand
AAAAAAAAAAAAAAACACATCATAGTAAAACCAATACCTTCTCAGCTTCGCATCGAAGCTAATATAAAATATAACATATAAAATACTTTTTGAAAAATGAAAGCAGGTATTTCATAATTTTAAATATGTGTAAATTTCGACTTTTTTAAACATTTTTTCTTAAAAATGTCATAATTTGTTTATAAATAAACCAAACAAATTATTTTTTTATATAATTACCTTAGATGTTTATCTTTCGTTTGATAAACGTTTTATAAAAATTTAATCCTATACCTGTCCATAGAGGTGATTCAAAATAGCAACTTTTGCAGCATAATTTTTGATTATGTTCGGAAAATACTGCGTCCATTAAACATATATTAAATTTAATCTTATATTACATATTATGTGTTAAAAAAATTTTTTTTTCTCCCAACGACTTATCTTCTATGTGCAAATAGCTTCCATAGTTAAAAACATACTATTTTTATGTTAACATTTTGTTTTAAAATACCTTATAAGGGTTTGCTATAGTAATGATGCCTTCGATTATTAGTTATGTTACATGAATCTAGATTACATTCAATATACATTTAAACTTATTTTGAATATTTTGCCTCCCTTTGATTGAGAAAACCTACTTTGAATTTTGTAAATCAATTTACGTTGTCTTTTGAGCTACTAAAATATAATAATCGCTATAAATGAGATTTTTGCATTTTTTTCTAAATTCTTTTTGACGTAGAAAACAATTTAAATGTCGTATGTTTTTCTATTAGTCTCAATAACTTCAATGAATATCAGGGACCCAATTTTAAGAATCTCTCCTTGTGAGAAAAAATTTCTTACTCATATTACACATTTTTACTGTGTTTTTTTGTGTCTGTTATTCATTTTTTTCAGCTCTCGCTTAACCAATTTTTTTTAACGAAACGTTAAATGATCATAAAAAGTTGATTTAATTAATGATATTACATTCAAAAATTAAAAAAGTGTTCTCCCTTATCAATTAAAAATTTTTTAACCAAATAAATTTCTCCACATAGACAATTAAAATCATTCATTTATAATGTTCTTAATGTATATATTGTGGAATTAGGTTTGATATGATATGTTTCAAATACAACGTTGAATAATATTACTTTGTTATTTATTCATTTTTTAACTCTATTTGTGTGTTCTTCTGTCATTTGACACGGTCACGGCATTGTTACCCGTGTGACATCCTGCAGTCATGCCAGCTTCTTCTCAGTCATCACACCATTTTAAACCGTTACACGCATTATCGTCGTGATGTAAAGTCCAACTAATGTCTAGCATCGAATACTCACCACAAAAATACGCTTCTCAGACATCTTCGTGACATCAAAAATGATTCGTCCTCCGTTTGGCGAAATATAGTTTCCGTTTTATCATTAGACAGCGACGTTTACATATTGTAAAAAAATATTATTATTATTGCTTTTTTTTTTTTGTTTTACGAGTTTATTCAAATAAATGGCACTACGTCATTCGATAAACTATTAAACTGTGTCGTCTTCCTACTTTTATTTTATTTTTGTGCTCGGCACGTGAACGTAACACATTCTACAATATTCCAAAATTTTTTATAACATGTTACTCAATAAATTATACCATCTTCTTCTTTTTCCTCGCCATTATCCCAACTACTCGGGGTCGGCCACCCTTATCCTAAACTTCCACTTGAAACAATCACCAACATCATCTACGCTCACATCAGCTTTCCTCATAACGTGTTCAATTACATCCCTCCATCTCTTTTTGGTTTTCTTCTACCTCTTCTTCCTTCAACATTCATGTCTATAACTGTTGTTACAGCTTCCGATTTCTCTCTCCTCATAACATGACCAAAATATCTAAGTCTATTTTCCTTATCTTATCTACGATTGATGCTACACCTATACTCTCTTTTATATGTTCATTAGTTTTCTTAACTTCTCTAGTCACCTCACTCATCCCTCTAAGCATTGTCATCTCTGATACACTCATTCTCTGATCTACTTTCTTGTCAACCGCCCAACACTCTGAAACATACATTATAGCTGGTCTCATTATAGTCTTATAGAACATACCTTTCAGCCTTAATTTCTAATTAAAACATTATTAAGTGGTCTAATGTGACGGACTTGGAGAGTCTTTATACTTTTCAATCTAATGGGTTTATCTAAGTTGAAATTAAGCTAAAAATCTTATACTCTGGGTGTTCAGGTTTATCTCACGAGTGACTAGGCATTAGAGTTGGTCATTAGTGCCAGTAAGCCAAACATTTTTCCAACTAATAATATTTAACGAAATGCACATTATTTTGAAAAATACCGAAAAATAAAACTTTAAGGCAAAAACAAATGAGCAGAGAATTCTAAATTTTCATAATTTTAATTTACAAAAAATATGTTCCTAAAATCACAACATCAATTAAAATTTTTTGGAATATTTTTAGTTTTGGAAATACGATCCTTAATTAACAAAAAAAAAAAACTAGCACATATTATAAAATGTCAGCCATCAAATTCTTTAATATCCACTTCAGTTTTGTTTATTATATAATACTAATTTATATTATAAATCAGGGTAATTTAGGAGGAAACTAGAAATGTATGAAATGTTTATAAAAACAATTGTCTATATATTTTTAAATTAATTTAATCGTTTTAACTACGGCAGTTATAGCTGAGGCAAAATATAAGAGTTATAAGGTAAATATGATTGTTGAAATTGGTGAATTTGTCATAGTTCATAATTATTAATTACTGGAAGTCAAAATCTGTAATAGTCTATGTTGATGTCGAGATTAGTAATGATCTATATCAGTTGAATCGCAAATTTAATCGTATGAAATATTAATTATGTTTTCCTTTTTGACTGAAGAGTTTTATGTTAGTTTGTTTGCGTTTTGAATTCATGTTATTGAATCTACCAAAAAATGTGGTGATGGAATCTAGTTTTCCATTGATAAAGTTATTCTGTATTTCTATGTTGTTATTAAAGTATTTTGCTAATTTGAATAACTAAAAAATGAATTGAAAAATATTAACTGTATTGTGTATGAAATAGAAACTTACTTCATTTCGATCAGTACTTTTAGGTATGTGTAGTGCTACGTTAGGAGCAATACTTCGGGCCAATTCGAAGATCGTTCGACCGCCACCTTCGTATTCACTACACATATTTTTCTCCAAACTGTATGTCTTATGGTTTTTGTACAACGGTCCTCCCCATGGAGGCGTAGTTACTATGACTTCTACTTTGTATTTCTTTACGTCTTTAGCTAAAGTGAAAAAATCACCCACGATGAATTCGATCTTATTCCTCACACCATAAATTTCCGCATTCTTCTTAGCAAATTCCAATTTGATCGGGTCAATGTCTATAGCGATTACTTTTTTATACTTCATTACTAACTGAATTACGTTACCTCCATAGCCACAAAATGGGTCCATTGCTACATTGTAACCTTCACACCTCTTGGCAATATACTTGCTCAAAATTTCAAGGTACACGGAATAAAATGATTCTAAAATAATAGTTAACATTAAAAAAATAAAAGATTAATAAAGAGTATTAATTAAATTACCATAATCCAAGAGAATTCCGTCATCAAATTTTTCAAACAAGTATCTCTTATTCCATAAGTGTTTTGGAATATCATGAGAGCTCGTTTTATTGGAGCTATTACTGTCCAAGTCATGTTTAATTTGCGAAGTTTTACTGGTAAATGATGAATCTGACGTATGTGATTGAGTTAATTCAGTAGAGTGACTTATTTGAGTCGAAATGTTGTTCTTGCACATCTCTGTAGCGTATTGGAGCTGGCAGAAGGCGTCATTGTCGATAAGGTCATAGTTCAGAAGGTGGTGATGTGATATATTCAAGTTAGTTTCAATGGAAATGTCCAGTGTATTATTCTCAAAAATGTTTTCTTCGGTTTCAATGGTCGTAATTTGTGTGGATGTCTGTAGATTTTTGATCTGATAAAATATTTCTCAAAATAGGTGTATCATTAGTGTCCGTTGTCGAAATTGATGTACTAATTGGTTTAGTTTTCGACTTCGCAGTTTTGTTCTGCTTAGAAAGTTCATCGTCCAAAAATATAAGAAATATTAAAACTAAAATACCACTAAAAGCGAAATCTTGAAAAATTTGTTATAGGTATAAAAAAATAAACAAGCACCATACACGAAATATCAGGAAAAGTGTCCATCGTGTCAATGAAATTAACACTATAAAAAAATGAAAGTAAAATATATAAATTTATATTTAAAAAATATGAATAATATAAGAAAAACTTGACTGGTTGGCTTCCACAAGAGCTTATATTTTCTGTTCGCTGGTTAGACTAAAAGTCCAAATGAATTTTTAGTTTACTAGATATTTTATACTAATTTTTTTCGGGTATTTTAGCCAACGACAAAAATCGTTGCTAAAACAAATGTTTTCATTAAGTTAAATATGTTATTTCACGATCGCCATAGGTGTTTTCAGCCAATATCTATTTTATATACTTCGAATTATACATGTTAGAATAAAAAGCAATTATAACATAGAAATCGAATAATTTATTATCGAAAGAATGTTATAAAAAAAGAAATTCTTACCTTGTTATCATAGAAATAGTTTTTAAGATATAATTAATTTTTAAGTAATTGACAATAGCTTTATTTGATGAATATATTGGTACGGTTTGTAACTTTATATTAATTACATTTTATATTCAAAATAACACATTTTATTAAACAAATTTAATAATTTTTGGACAATTGTCAAAAATGTTTTGTTATATTAATTGACTTTAAAAAAAAAGTAAAAAAGACTTTTGCTTAAATAGGAAAAATAATGATGTTTCCACCGGCACCATTTGGTGATATTTTGCTTGAGAATTTTTTTGTGATGAATTAGTTCGCATACATTTAAAACTCCTTAAATCTTACTCTTTTCTCTAAGTAAAACTTAAAAATTTCAAGTTTTGAGTGCATCTATTTATAAAAATAAATAATTTTGAATTTTTATTTGTGATAAAGACTTTAGTCATATATTTCATAATTCCGATTCAAATAGTCAGAAATATTATGCTTATTGCACTGACGCTGTGTTGCTGCAGAATTTTTTGGAGATGAAACTTTCAAAGAAGGAAAAGACTTTAACTAAAACAGTAAAACCTGTTATGAATACTCGCTCGAATTTGACTACACATCCTATCAATTTGAAGATACCTATTTTGAAATATTTAAAATAATTTAGAACTTAGAAGAACTGCTCAGAGAAGATAAATTTGCGCTAACTACAATAATTGTAGTTTTTGTGGTTTCACTTATTATTATTGAAACCACAAAAAACCATCTAAAACTTCTATAGAGAAATTTACATTAACCCTGAAACGCTAGCGTACGTCAGACTGATGCATCGTGCGCACGCCGATCGCTTCCCCTTCTGTCCCTTCCATCCTGCACCTCTATACCTTTTTTACGTGATTTGAATAAAGACTTTTTTAAAAATGATTATAGCTCGTTTATATCGCAACTACCCTATGCTCACGACGTTAACAATTAAAACTATCAAAGGAGTCAAATTGACGCTTCGCTAGTAAAATGCGCCTATAAGATATCACTAGCGTTCCAGATTTAATAGATAATTTATTTTACTTGGATAAAACATCGTCGGAAACATATCTTTCAACTCCATCGTCTAATATATTGCCAGAAAATAATATTACACATGAACATTTCATTACTGAATAACGAAATTGAATCTATTACAATAAAAATACAAAACTAATCGAGCTTTTCTGATATATTTACTGTAAAAAGTAATTATAAAATTTCCTATTTTTTACTATTTAATGATATCAATTTTAAACTCTTAAGTTGAGCTAAAATTTATGGTTATACATTCTTATTTTTAAACTTTTACTTTAAAGGACAAAAAAAAGTAGGTTAAAAATGATTACTTTTAACATATTAAAAATCAAAATCAATAATAATTTGAAAACAATTATAAAAATTATATAATATTTAATTAAAAAATTATACATAATATTTTTGAATCTAAGAATTACTAATCGTATTCAGTTAAGATATTACCCTTAAAAATTGAAAAAAAAAATCTCTTATTCAAATAAAAAGTAGCTTAATCAGCTTTTCCATACAAGCAATTATAATCATTCATTTCTAATATTTTTAAAGTGTTTATTGTCGAATTAGTTTTGATATGATAAAAGTATTCAACTACAAAAGTAAATAATATTACTTTGTAATTTATTAATTTTTTAACTCTATTTGTGTGTGCTACCACTACCAGTATAAATCATAAATCTAAAAAAAATGACTTTTTGTTTCACCTGAATTTAACAATGGATTTATACAATTATAATCAAATTTTATAATATGATCAATCATTAAATTTAATTAAATTCTGAATATATCAATAGTAGAATCTTTTTAAATATCAAAAGTCAATTACAAATGATTACTTTGATTTTTATTTAAGTGATCTATCACGATAAAAATGCAAAAAGTTGATCTAAGAGTTATAGTAATAAATTCATTTTTAGCTTCGATGCGAAGCTGAGAAGGTATTGGTTTTACTAAGATGTGTTTTTTTTTTTTTTTGTGTCTGTTACCACTTTTTCTCAGCTCTCACCGAACCGATTTCTTTCAATGATACGTCAAAAGATCACAAATCGTATCTAGTCGAAGACATTACCCTCAAAAATTGAAAAAAATTCCCTCGTTCCCCGTAAATGGGGGAAAAATTACCTCCAAAAAAATTACAAATTTAAAAATGGCTAATTTTTGAAATTTTTTCAATTTTTTTTAATAAAAACTGCCGTAACTTTTTAAAAATAAACATATTAATATAATTCCTTTTTTTATAAATGCATGATGTCATTACCTATCATTTGGTATATTTTTTTTATAAATCTGACTTTTTACCTACCCAAAGGGGGGGATTCAAAATGACAACTTTTTACAAAAAATTAATTTTTTCAAATTAAATTTTGAAAATGTTCCGGAAGGTCTGACACTTTTATATATATCTTAAATTAAAGCTAATGTAATATGCTTTATCATGAAAAAAAAAAATTTCGGACTTTATCTTATCTTCATGGTGAAAATGGCTACCGAATGCTATTTTTGTGTGAAAATTTTCGATTTTGTATTTTCCATTTTTAACTTTATTATGCTATAACTTTTTGAAAAATGTATGAATCATTACAATTTTTTTATGAGAAGTAGTATTTATATAGATCTTTCATTCGACATACTGTTTTTTTAAATCGGACCATTTCCCTAAATACAGGGGGGATTCAAAACATAAAAATGCATATAGAAAGTAGAACTTTTTCAACGTAACTTTTGAAAGTGTTCCGGAAGGTCTGACACTTTTATATATATCTTAAATTAAAGCTAATGTAATATACTTTATAATGGTAAAAAAAAATTTCGGACTTTATTTTATCTTCATGGTGAAAACAGACATTAAACTTAATAAAAAAAATACGATTTTTGTAAAAAAATTCTTTTTTATATTTTTAACTTTATAATGCTATAACTTCTCGAAAGATGTATGGATCAATATAATTCTTTTTTTTGTAGATGCATGATGTCTTTACCTATCATTTGGTATATTTTTTTTATAAATCTGACTTTTTACCTGCCTACAGGGGGGGATTCAAAATGACAACTTTTTCACAAAAAATTGACTTTTTCAACTTAAATTTTGAAAGTGTTCCGGAAGGTCTGACACTTTTATATATATCTTAAATTAAAGCTAATGTAATATGCTTTATCATGAAAATAAAAAAATTTCGGACTTTGTCTTATCTTCAGGGTGAAATGGCTACCAAATGCTATTTTTGTGTGGAAATTTTCGATTTTGTATTTTCCATTTTTAACTTTATTATGCTATAACTTTTTGAAAAATGAATGGATCATTACAATTTTTTTATGAGAAGTAGTATTTATATACTATTTAGATCTTTCATTCAACATATTTTTTTTTTAAATCGGACCATTTCCCTTTATACAGGGGGGATTCAAAACATAAAAATACATATAGAAAGTAGAACTTTTTCAACTTAACTTTTGAAAGTGTTCCGGAAAGTCTGACACTTTTATATATATATTAAATTAAAGCTAATGTAATATACTTTATTATGGAAAAAAAAATTTCGGACTTTATTCTGTCTTCACGTTGAAAATGGCTACCAAACGCTATTATTGTGTGAAAATTATCGATTTTATTTTTTACTTTGTTAACTTTATAATGCTATAGCTTATTGAAAAGTGTATTGATCAATATAATTTTTTTATGGGAAATACTATTTTTTAATAATCCCTTTTTCATTCGACATACTTTATCTTAATCAGGATATTAATAAGGAACTAGCAGTTTATGAAGCTTTTGGAATAATCCACCAATTTTTTAAAATTAAACACTATCTAAAGATTTGCATCGAAGCGTTTTTTTTTGATAGTGATTTTAATCACTGTCAGATATCATTATACTTGATCCAACTATGCCACGTCACCACTGTGCCGCGACCCCCCTGTGCTGGGTTTTTTTTTTATATTAAAAACTTTCACTTTAAAGGATAAAATAAAGAAGTTAAAAAGTTATTACTTTTAACATATTAAAAGTTAATATCAATAATAATTTGAAAACAGTTTAATATAGCAATTATATAATATATAATTTTATCAGTCTTTTTATTTCTGTATCTAGTTATAAAAATAAATGATTTAATCTTCTTTTTACAAATAGTTATAATTAATGTACATACAAAAAATAAGATAAAATAAATATTCCAATGTGTTATCTGAAATTAACATTAACAATATAATTATTAAGAAATTATAAAACAGGGCTGCACAGTGGGGTCACAGCGCAATATGGAAGTGTCATAGTTAGGACAAGTATAGACGATATCTAACAGTTATTAAAATCACTATCATAAGAATCGCTTTGAAGTAAATCTGATAGTCATTAGATAGTGTTAAGAAATTAGTGGATCTAATACTTCCATTCTTATAAGTTAAGACTGCATATTAATCTTCACAATTTCATTTTTTTCTATTTAATAATGTCTATTTCAAACTTGCAAGCTGATCTAAGAGTTATGGTAATAAATTCATTTTTTCTTTATATTATATAATTTCACTTAAAAGGACAAAATAAAGAAGGTTAAAAATTATTACTTTTAACAAAGTCAATATCAATAATAATTTGAAAACAGTTCAATATGACAATTATATAATATATAATTTTATATTATATTTTTGAATCTAAGAATTACTAATCTGGATATAATTAAGGAAATCATTGATGTTGGTTTGTAATTATCCACCAATTTCTTAGAATGAAACACTATCTACAGATTTGCATCGAAGCGTTTCTTATGATAGTGATTTTAATCACTGTCAGATTAAATCTATACTATACTCAACTATTCCACGTTTCCACCGTGTTGGGTTTTTTAAATTAAAATTATTTAAAATCATATCACTAAAATGAAACATTTTTTAATGATAATAGATTAATATGTACTTTGCTAAACCAAATTTTTATGCTGATTTCAAATCTGATATTAGATTCTTTTTATTATTTCTTTTTCGAGATTATTACTAATTAGAAACCGAGTATTTACACATAGAAAAACTAATTAAAATAAAAAAAAAGAAGATTTTATCAAGTTATTGTTGGTTTTTTTTATGTTAGTAAATATCCGTGCAATATTTCAATTCAAAACGTCATTTTTAACTTATTTATTTGATTATTATGAAAGTTTATAATTAAAAAATGTTGAACTTTTAAATATTATTTTATCTCAATTTGCAAGTTTAGTATTGATATAATTAAATAGAAAATTTTATGAGGCATTAAAAAATTGTATATTTTAGATTGATATGTGATCAGTAACTTATATAATACTATTAACAGTAAATTTATGAGAAATTTTGTTAAAACACTATTTTTTTTTTTTATCGTAAAAAATATGATCAGATTAAAAAAATACCGGGTCTATGACAACTTTTGATCCGATATTTCGAATGTTATAACTATTATAAATTAAATAATGTAGGATAAGTGTGAGTGATGTTATTTTTATCATTACTCTGTTGCATCTTTTTCCACCTTATATTTATACATGTTAATTCTAAAATAAATTTTCTATTTCAAAAGTTATTTTAGTTATTTCTTAGAATGAAATACTATCTACAGATTTGCAGTGAAGCGTTTCTTATGATAGTGATTTTAATCACTGTCAGATTATTCGCCTTAACGCCAATGTTCAGGTGTGTTATTTGCTGTTGGTTCCAGGAGTGATATTATATTATATATGTAGCTAACAGTGACCCACATCTTACTCGCTCTATGGCTCTTTCAGCCCTAATGAGGTTGAATAATTTCAACAGCGGATGTAAAATCTGGCTCCTTATAGTTGGGGTAAAGGTTAAAGAGATATAGATAAATTGAGTATAATAGCTAAAAAACTCCGTGGTTTTGTGTTCAAATTTTTTTATGATTTTTCATAGATACCAGAAGAACAAGCTTTTTGTGTCTTATTAAAAGTGATGTATGTGTTAAAATTTTTATGGTTTATCTTGTTGATCCGATATTTTGGATGTTATAACTACTATAAATTAAATAATATAGGATAAGTGTGAGTGATGTTATTTTTATCATTACTCTGTCGCATCTTTTTTCACCTTATATTTATACATGTTAATACTAAAATAAATTTTCCATTTCAAAAGTTATTTTCTTGCTTAAAACATTTTTTATTTTATTAGTTAATTAAATATGTTTGTTCCCATTTATAATAATAAAGTTGACACTCTTATCTAGTGAAACTAAGAGGTATTAGTCAACCAGTTAGATAAGAATATAAAAAGATAAATTAAATTCAACCACCCAAATTTTTTCTATTTAGTTATCTCGCTATCGAAAACCAAAAGATTGTATTATACTATGTTCATAGAAGATAAAACTTTTTAGTTTTGTTTCTATGATTTGTTACTAAAAATATTTGAACCAATTTAGTTAAAGGAGATTGAAAAATGTTTGATTACTACTAATATTCAACGATATTTTGACAAAATAACTTATGGGTGGTCTTAATTATCATTTACATTGATAAAATGAGAGATTTACCGATTTGAATTACTATTGTAAATATATAATATTTCAAAACGGCTGGTAACACAGTAAATAATTCTCATTCTATTGCCAATCATGAAGAAATATTATGTAATTTGAAAAACAAAAATTTTTTTACAAATTAAATTTGTAATTTAAAAATTAGTTTTCATTAAATAAAACTTGATGAAAAGTCCACAAAATTATGTTATTCTTCAACACCTTTCGCTATGTATAAATTCTTAAAAAATCCATTTGGCTTATTAATGTTATAAAGAAGGGTGCCAAAACCAAAACTCTGAAATTTTCGGTAGTATTGAAGTCGTTAAAATATACACAAACAACGTTTAAATAGCTACTGAAAATTAAAAAAAACATAATGAAATACTTAAAGAGGTTTTAGAAAGAGCTCTATAACTATGTACTATAGTTAATGATGAGAAAATACAACTCAAAAGATCACAGGTTAAAATGTTGGGTTTTATTTTAAATCATGATGGTATTAAAATTGATAGCCTAAATGCTATTTCTAAATTAGAAGTCCCTAAAAATAAAACGATTTATGAGATTCTTATACATTGTAAAATATATCACAAAATCGTACCTTACATTAGCAAGGTTAGTGTACCAATGAGGGAGTTAACAACCATGTTGTATACGTCGATAGTTATTGTATTGACGATATACAGGTAGTTTCAAAATAAAATTTAGAGGATAGTGGACGGTGATGTGACCACGGCGCAGCAAACGGACAATATCATATACGTCGGTTATTATTAATTATATAATATATAACTTCAGACCTTGGAATTTTTTTGAAGTTTTCATCAGTAGCTTACGCTCCGTGTTTTAGAGGTCATCCAAAAAGTGAATCAAGAATTTCCCTATTAGCTTACATTTATCCCACTTCACACTAATAATATTTATATAGTTTTATTATATATTTATATATTGTTATGGTATTTTAGCAAAAAACATTTAAGTTAGGTTAAGCTTAACAATACGAGAAATACAAAGCTGTAGTAATAAACTTATTATAAAATAGTGTCTGTTTAACTTTGTAAATAAGTTAACATGAAAACACTTATTTTAATTGGATTAAAATAATAAAATACATCAGTTAGCATAAAATATTGATAAATCTAACGTTTTTTATTAGACAAGGTTTTGTTATGTGATTTTTCTTGTAAAAAATGATAAGAAACTTTGAATGTTTACATTTTATTACTTAGTGCAATCTGCGTTAGAAAAAGTATCAATGTTAATGTATTCTCGTAGGTGAGATGGCGCGGGTAAACTTGGTATCTGTTTGAGTTTGCCCTTAAAGTTAGGTCCTCATATCCTATTCCAGATTGCTGGTTGAACAGGTTGTGGGCTTCAGCAGTCCTGCGGCTTTAGGTTCGGATAGACGTACAGTCGTGAGTGTAACAGATACACGTTCGCGTCGGCCGTGACCAATCAGAGACTGCTATGCAAAACTGGTAAACCGGGAAATCTGGGTGCCAATTAATTTGGACAGAAGGTCGCACTCTGATCCCAGCTACGGTTTCTAAATAGGAGGCTGTATTAGTTAGTGCTCTGCCGTGCACCTTAAGTACGGCTAATGAACAGTTTTGCTGCGAACCCACTCTAGGAAAGGTTTCTGCTATACTGGGTAGGAAAGGGCTACCGCGTCATCTATTATAACCATGGACAGGTCGCGTAGTCCCCTTTCTTATTGTGATAGATAAACAGCCTACAGTGCAGACTCCGGAAATGGTTAGTAGACCCAATACTCCCCGCACCTTTGACTCCGTGACCGGGGAGGGGTCAATCCGGTTCCCCACCTGAGGGCTAGGAGTAACTATGACTCTTTTAAGGTATTCTCGTAGGTGGTTTGAATCACGTTTGTGCAGTATTCGTAACGCGTTTTTTTAGGATGGGTGAGATGAGACGTTTTTCTTCAAGACTAACGTGTTACTAACGTCTATGTGACGATATATCGTACAATTACTTGATATCCAACCACTGTTCTCACTTTCATTAATATAAAAAAATTATCCCGAACTAATCTTTTTACTACGGCTTATCTTTATGTACAAATGGCAGTCGTATTTAAACATGCTATTTTTGTGCTAAAATTTTCGATTTTATATTTTAAACTATAAATTGCTATACATTTTTGAAAAACGTAAAGATCAACAGAAATTTTTGTTTCTAAATACTAAACATTTACTTCTTTCATCCGACATACTTTTTTTTTTGAAATTGGACGTCACCTTATACCAGAGACGTTCAAAACTTGAAATATACGTATAACACAACGTATAATACATACGTTTAAACTTTAAAATTCGTTTGATTTTTATCTCAAATAAATTGAATAACTTCATTAAATATCAAGGATCCCATCACTATAGAGTCTCTTCGCTAGAAAAAATTTCTTATTCAAATTAAAATATTTTACTATAGGATTTTTTTGTGTCTGTCGTTAATTTTTCTCAGATGTCACTTTACCAATTTTAAAAAAACATAAAATAAATTTTATTGAACTTATAATGACCAAATATTCGGAAAAAATCCTTTAATTTTAGAAATTCAGACAAATATCTTAAAATTACGCTATTGTTAAAAGTAGTCACTTCAAAAAAACTTTTTTTTAATTAAATATCTCCAAATTAATAGGAATATAAAATTCTTTTAGCTTCGAGGCGAAGCTGAGAAGGTATTAATTTTACCATGATGTGTTTATTTTTGTTTTTATTTTTTTATTTTTTAACTTTTTCAAAAATCAACAAATCAACATAATTTTTTTTTTAACTAAAACCTTAGATATTGTCCTTTCATTTGATATAATTTTTTTGAAAATTTAACACTTAACCTGCTCATGGGGGGGGATTTAAAATTGCAACTTTTTTACAAAAACTAACTTTTTCAACTTAATTTTTGAAAATGTTCCGGAAATACTGCGTCCTTTAAACATATATCAAATTAAAGCTTATTTTATGTACTATAAAATGAAAAAAAAAAATTTGTCCCGACACTTTATCTTCTGCATGTAAACGGTTGCCGTAGTTAAAAAAACACTATTTTTGTGTTAAAATTTTCGATTTTC
>NW_026099572.1:37478493-37478650 GCF_025091365.1 Daktulosphaira vitifoliae | reverse complement strand
ATTTTTTTTTGAAAATCTAACACTTATTCTGCTCACAGGGGGGATTTAAAATAGCAATTTTTTTGCAAAAACTAACCTTTTCAACTTAATTTTTGAAAATGTTCCGGAAATACTGCGTCCTTTAAACATATATCAAATTAAAGCTTATTTTATGTAC
>NW_026099572.1:37472056-37478393 GCF_025091365.1 Daktulosphaira vitifoliae | reverse complement strand
CTGTCAGATTAAATCTATACTGGACCCAACTATGCAACATCCCCACTATGCCGCGACCCCACTGTGCTGGGTTTTTTATACTAACTTACACAGTAAAATCATATCAGTAAAATAATTTTTTTTTAATGATTATAGACCAATATATACTTTACTGAACCTAAAATTTAAATTAGATTTTTTTAATCACTCCTTTTTGAAATTATTACTAATTAGAAATAAATAAAAAAAAATTAATAACAATTTTTTTTTAACAAGTTATTAATGAATTTTAATATGTTTCAAATAATCTTATTTTTTTGATCTTTTAAAGTTGATTCTTATGAAATTTTATAATTTTAAAATGCTCAAATTTTAAACACAATTTTAGCTAAACTTGCTAGTTTAGAATTTATATCATTAAATAGAAAATTTTATTTAGAATAAAATGTCCTATTTTTTAGATTGATATGTGATCAGAAACTTATTTAATTACTATTGACCGTAATTTTCGAGGAATATTCTAAATTTCGTTAAAAATATTTTATTAAAACAAATTGTTTAAATAGAAGTCATACTTAGCATTTCTATGCAACACTTGGTGTTTAAATAATTCTTTATATTGTATATTTATTGTTAGTTTTGCAATTGGAATAACCAACTTATTTCTGAAAATGAAACACTACCTATAGGTTCGCATAGAAGCATTTCTTATGATAACGATTATTATCCCTGTCAGAATACTTGTCCCAACTATGCGACGTCCATACTGAGCCGCGACCCTATTGTGCTACCGATTATTATACTAGTCATACTACTTAATTTTTTCAGTAAAATGATAATCTGTGATAATATTTAATTATTTACAAGGATAGAAATAAACTACTCTGATCATTGGATATCAATACAATTTTGTTCAATATTGGTGTAAATATTGAATTAAAAAGAAACCCGATGTCGCTATTGACCGATATTTAATATCAAATTGCATATTAACCCTACCCTAATTTGGTTGTATCTATTAAGTCTAGTAGATGCTACAAAATTGGAACTAAAGACGTAAAAAAATGAAAAAAAAAATATGTTTACAGCTCTGTGTCAAAACTAACAATATTAGTAGTATTTTAAAAAGGAAAAGTTAAATGTTACTTTAAAAGTTTTTTTTTAATTATTTATTAACACTTAAACGCAGTTATCAATTTTACTTTATATGTATTAAAAATAAAATCATCTTTCAAAAACAGGGTATTCAATTTCTTCATCAGAATATTCCGTTTCTTTCTCATAATATTGATTTTGATCCTCATAATATTGATTTTGTTCCAGTTCCTGTTCTAATTTAAGATCTACGCATTTATTACAAAATTGAAGTATATAACCTGTTTCTAAATAATTTTCACAGTTTACATTTTCACATTTACGTGCTAAATAAAATTAAAAAAAAAAATTACAATAACTTATAAGTGATATTATAATTAAATTNGTTCCTGTTCTAATTTAAGATCTACGCATTTATTACAAAATTGAAGTATATAACCTGTTTCTAAATAATTTTCACAGTTTACATTTTCACATTTACGTGCTAAATAAAATTAAAAAAAAAAATTACAATAACTTATAAGTGATATTATAATTAAATTAATTTAAATTAAAATTAAATTAATAGCTTTATTGTATATATATATATATATATATAACATCGTTACCTAGACAAGGCTTAGAGTACCATGGTAAATATCTTATCAACCACGCAATCTCTTGCCACCTTTTGTTTTCTCTATTCAACAATTGGTGGTTTTGAACAAATCATACGTGATATCATGAGGAGAGATACATGGTATAAAACCCACTAACACATTTTTTTTTACCAATTTTTAGCTTCTTATTAAAAAAAATATCTAAAATAACTCAACGAAAATTAAAAAATATATTTTCATTAGTAACAGAGAGAAAATTGTATAATTTTTCATTTTGATTAACTATTACTAACTCAATTATTCATGTGAAATGGGAAATGGCTGCACGATTTTTTGGCTTTTAAGCTAGTTTCTTAATTAAGAGTCTTCAACAATCAGCTAAAATTTCTGTTGAATATCTATTTTGATATCGTTTTTCAGAACCAAAATTTATCTATTATGATAATTATAATCTATTATTTATATATTATTATTTCACATTATATCTATCCATATAAATTTTCATGAGCATTGTTTATTTTTATTTAGATAAATTTTAGCTTTGAAAAAATGGGTTGTTACAATTCTTTAAAGCTATATTACATTACTACTGAAGTTTACCAGCCTTCTCCAAATAGTGATAATTATTATAATAAAATAGATGATCGTATTCTCCAAGATATCTAACATTCTGAAAAACGATATTCAACAGAAATTTTAGCTAATTATAAACTAACTTTAAGCCAAGAAATAGTCAAACAAATCCTTTTTTACAGCTTACTTAAATAATCGATATTGCTATAATTAATTAAAATTTAAGTTTATTCGTAGTTATAAATTTATATGAACCTATTTTCATGTAACATTTGAATATCAAAATTTAAGTATTTGCATACAGACCCAAATTTAGAGGAAAGGGCAAAGGGGAGTCATGTTCTATAAATCATGATCTATAAAAAAAAGAACCCAGTCTTCTATTTCACCTAATTGGTAAAATAACTTTAAAAAGTTTAAAATTATATTATTATTAATTTTTTTTATTCATATCACTAATGATTAACCAATTTTATTTTATTTTTGAAAATCATAGAACATAGAAAACTATTAAATTTGTTAATAAAAATTATAATATATTTTTTTCTCTTAAAGATAATGCATGTAAATTCATAGTTAAAAAAATATTCTGTACAATATTCAGAGCAATTATGCAGACTAATATATATATATACAAAAATGTCTCTGATTTGTAAATCAGTCTTTCATGCCATACTCGGTCGTAGGCCTTTGAGATATCGAGAAAAGTGCAGGTACAGTAGAATTTTGTTCAACTACAAAAGAAACTGAGTCATCCAGTTCATATACTTGGTTGATAGTTGAGTGCATCGCACGAAAACCAAATTGATAGTCATGTAGAATTCTATTATTATTTATAATAGGTAGTATGCGCTTAAGTATGAGTCTTTCTAGAAGTTTTGCGTTTTTATCAAATAAAATTTATATTTTTATACAATACGATTTATAGAGAGCACTAACATCATTTTTCTATTAAATAATGATTTTTTTTTATAAAAATGCAGTGAGCAATTTTATTTCTATTTCTTTGAACTATTATAAATATTACGTTTATAGTAAAATAATACTATATTTAAAAGTAATTTTGAGGGTTAACTTTTGAAAGTTAAATGTTAGTCTAAAATATATATTTTGTTTTATCCCTGACTGTACTGTAATATTGAGTATAATTAGGTATAATAATACACGTTTATATTATTCATATTGATTATATTATCAGAGTAATAATATTCGGATAGATTCTATTTTTAATATTTAATATTGTTTGTATTTAGTATATTGATTTCTGCAGTATTTTAATACAGAGTGATTTTTAAACTATTGACAAGGTCCTGCGCGTCATCTTTCTCAGATGTCGCCCTACTATGGCCATTAGACGGTTTGACTGACCAACACCCCGTGCCATCCACCACAGTTCAAAGTTCAGCTACGGCGCACGGCCTACGACGACCCGCCGCAAATGATATATCGAGTCTTCTTCCCGTCGACAAAGTGACGACGTCGAAGATGTACGCGACCGGATCTAGAGGTGTCGCACGACCAAACACGACGAACCGATCAGCACCCGCGCGACTTCAACGCTGCTAACTTTTTTGACGCCTGTGGATCATGCCGGACACCGCGTTGCAGACGGCAGCAAAAGTGCCGCCAAAATTTTAATTAATTGTGTTATTTTTTACAGTTCTTTTTGAAATAATCTGTTGATTCTCATCATTAATAAACAGCCCGCGAGTCTCTACCACCAAAACCAGTGTCGACTACATTATTGCGACGTAAGTCATGTCACTATGTATGCATTATCATTAAAAGAATAAAAAATAGTATAATTGTTTATTTTGATAAGTATTAGTATTCTACATTTAATGATTTTCAAAAATAAAATTGGTCCTTACTCTCCTCATTCTATATTAAAATTGTGTTAACTTCTGTTTTTTAAATAGAATCTTATAAGGTTAGCCAGTTTTCAAATAAGATAATAATCTAACTACGAAAATCACTGGTCTTCAACGACTTATAAACTAACATTTGTAAGCTATTAACTCTTGATTATTGTGATTGAAAGTAAAACGCATTTTTTTAAAATTTTGGACATTTATGAACTACATTACTATTATTTCTGTGCATTAAAAATGCTTATAACTTCTAAAATACTAGTATAAGAGTTGTTATCCACTGATTGTTTTACCAATTAAAATATTATATTATTTTTAACCTAGTTAAATACATATGATTCCGTTTAAAAAATAAATAGTCGTAAAAATTTAATGGGGAGGAGAGGTAATTGACCAATTTTTTATTTAATCATAGTATGTATAATACTAATAAGAAATTATTTGGTAAAAAAAAATTATAATATATTTTTACTTTTAAAGATAATACGTGTAAATTAATAGTCAAACAATCTTTCTGTATAATATTCAGAACGATTATGCAGACCAATACACAGTTACATATGTAAATATACTGGTCATATACATTATATATGACGAAATTATCTCTAAGTGTATCTATCAAAGGTTTGTTTTGGGGAATACGAGGAGGTTATGTATCCTGAAGGACAAATAAATATACAATTTGCAATAAAGAAATATTCTTAAGCTATTTATTATTTTTTTATATTTACGTTTTTCACAGCATGAACAATTAGAACACAAATTCAGACCGGGTTGTGCTTCATTTTCACATTCGTCACATTTCTCTAAATTAAATTGAAAAATATATAATTGTGATTATTTAAATTAAAGTCTATGTTCTATATACCTTAACCCAACCTACTAAATTTATTTTTATCATATTTATCAACTATAGCAAATATCAAGTTTTTTTTAAGCAAATTATACACGAAAAAATATTTAGTTGAAACAACCTTTTAAATAATTACGATCTTATAAATCCTCATACAAAAACTCATACATATTATAATATTTAGAGAGATTATGCGGTCAATATACATTATATATGACGAAATTATCTTTATGTGTATTTATCAAAAGTGTAATTAAATGAGTACGAGGAGGTTATGTATCATAAGGGGCAAATAATTATACAATTTGCAATAAAGAAATTTTCTTAAGCTATTTATTATTTTTTTATACTTATTTAATTATAACTAATTAATTAACTTACTTTTATCAATTTCATTGTGGGCACATGTATAACACCAATTCCAATCTGGTAGTGCAATATTTTCACAGATTTGGCATTTCTCTAAATTAAATAAAAAATATACTTCTTTGATTATTTAAACTAAATTCTTTGTTCTATACATTAACTTAACTTACTACATTTATCAACTATAGTAACTATAAAGTTTGTTATAAGCAAACTACACACGAAAAACATATTTAGTTGAAACAACCATTTAAATAATTACGATCTTACGTTTCAATCCACCATAAACCCATACATATAAGATATGTGCCCTCTAAATCTGTACCAGACTGTATTTTTTTAATTCCCAAAATTATATTTATTTTACAGGAAATTGAGTGAATTATTATAAGCAAATTACTTAGTGTGTCAATAAATTTATCAGATACTATTAGTTTTCTTACTAGGGTCAGTGATAGCCGTCCAAGTCGCTGCTGATATTCCCACTATAAAATAAAAATATTTAAACATTTTTAAATAATATCAAAGTTATTAATACGGAATTTAAATGTCTGTTAATCACATATTGTTTAAGCTTAACTAAATGAAATTTTTAGAAATTTTAGAAATTTTAGAATAACAATTACAAACATATTTTTTCGACCTTTTTTCCATTATAAACCAGAAAAACTATTTTAGATCGTAAAATAATCTTACCATATGTTACGAGTAATATCAAACAGAAAACCTTCATTTTTTTTACTCCTAAAACAGAATGAATAATAATCAAGTATACTTATTATGTAATATAACCTATAAACATTATTTGTCTCATACATAAGTACATTAAAATATCAAAAAGAAACCGGAGTGAATTTATTTATTCATAACCAGGGTTATTAATTATTGTGTTTTTATTTTTAACAATAAAAAACTTTTTATTTTTAATAGTACATTTTTAGCTTCGATGCGAAGCTGAGAAGGTATTGGTTTTACTATGATGTGTTTTTTTTTTTTTTTTT
>NW_026099572.1:37471078-37472023 GCF_025091365.1 Daktulosphaira vitifoliae | reverse complement strand
TTTTTTTTTTTTTTTTTTTTTTGTCTGTTACCATTTTTCCTCAGCTCTCACCGAACGGATTTCTTTCAACGATACGTCAAAAAATCACAAATTGTATCTAGTCGAAAACATTACCCTTCAAAATTGAAAAAATTTCCCTCGTGCCCCGTAAATGGGGGAAACCTCCAAAAAAATTACAAATTTAAAAATCGCTAATTTNATTGACATCAAAAATTACAAATTTAAAAATCGTTAATTTTCGAAATTTTTTCAATTTTTTTTACTAAAAACTGCTGTAACTTTTTCAAAAATGAACATATCAATATAATTTTTTTTTATATAGATGCTTGATGTCTTTACCTATCATTTGGTATATTTTTTTTGTAAATTCGACCTTTTTTCTGCCCACAGGGGGGGATTTAAAATGACAACTTTTTCACAAAAAATTAACTTTTTCAACTTAACTTTTGAAAATGTTCCGGAAGGTCTGACACTTTTATATATATCTTAAATTAAAGCTAATGTAATGTACTTTAATTTGAAAAAAAAAAATTTGACCTCTGGACTTGTCTTCATGGTGAAAACGGCTACCGAATGCTATTTTTGTGTGAAAATTTTCGATTTTATAATTGACATTTTTTACTTTAAAGTGCTATAACTTTTTAAAAAATGTATGGATCAATACAATTTTTTCATGAGAAGTAGTATTTATATACATCTTTCATTGGATATACTTTTTTTTTAAATCAGACTATTACCCTATATATGGGGGGGTTCAAATATAAAAAATGCATATAGAAAGTANNGGGATTTAAAATGACAACTTTTTCACAAAAAATTAACTTTTTCAACTTAACTTTTGAAAATGTTCCGGAAGGTCTGACACTTTTATATATATATCTTAAATTAAAGCTTATGTAATATCCTTTAAATTGAAAATAAAATTTGACCTCTGGACTTGTCTTC
>NW_026099572.1:37470822-37470939 GCF_025091365.1 Daktulosphaira vitifoliae | reverse complement strand
TTTTTTATATAGATGCTTGATGTCTTTACTTATCATTTGGTATATTTTTTTTGTAAATCTGACACTTAACCTGCCCACAGGAGGGAATTTAAAAAGACAACTTTTTCACAAAAAATT
>NW_026099572.1:37413562-37467971 GCF_025091365.1 Daktulosphaira vitifoliae | reverse complement strand
ATAAAAATCCAATTAGCTACCTGTATTTACAATCCCATGTGTATTATACATGTATATTAACTCAAAATTTTGAAACTTTAAATGTTTATATCTAATAAGCTAATAAAGTTATATTAAAAATTCAAATGCCATCTACTATTAAATTAAAAACTCAAACATTTTATTAAATTAAAAATATGTGTTACCATTTAAAAAAACAAAGTTGACCCCCTCCAAGGCATAAGGGATGAACTTAAAAAGTATTACATAGTTAAAAATTCAAGAATAATGTGTAACTAAAAATAATAATAAAAAAAAATGTTTAAATTATTATTATTCTGCAAGTAATTCAGTGGGTTATGATAAAAAAATCACCCTGTATATTATATAAACCAAAAAGACTACACTGGCTAACAAAAATAAAGTTGATAATTGCAGGTGCGTGAGGGGTCATTTCTATGAATTTTAAGTGGATGATTCCAAAATTGCTCTCAGAATTTGCTTTATCAGCTTTTATTTTTGAGATATAAAATATTTTGTCAACAAAATCTCAATTTTTTTTAAAAATAGCTTACCTTTTTTTTCCATGTACCCTTTATATAGTATCATTACAATTAAATATTAAAAATAATATATCCGTTTAATAATATATCTTAGTAGCACGTGAACTGTATGAGAGAGGGGCAGTTGTTTCCTTGGTCAAAATACGAGGAGAGTAAAAGTATCATTTCACCTCTACCAATTAAATTTGACAAAAAAACTATGGCTAAAAAAAAATATTATAATCGTTAGTAGAAGAAATAATTAGAAATATTTTTTGTTTTAAACTCCAGAATCGCCCAAAATAGAACATCAGTAAAAATACATTACTAAATTTTCTAGTTAATTAATAAAAATGTTTACTAACTGAAGGTGTGTTCGAAATAATTCATAAAAGTTATAAATGCATAAAATTTACAGTCCTGGTAATAATTCATTAATTGTTAATTTTGATTACTTATACTAATGTATGTTGAAATTTTGCAAAATTGAAAAAAAATGTGTTGCGGGGCGAGCAGGAATATTATTATAAAAAAAATACAATTCATTCGTAAACTCAGATTTTGTAATTTATCATTAATAATACAATATCCATCAGTAATGGAAAGTGATACAATTATTTTATTTATTTAACGAACCGAACGGCTTGATGTACTAAATTAAAAAAAATTAAATAAACGATAAAACTAGGGTTGAATTGCTATTACTTGAATAACCAAGAAATATATGTAGCTAAAAAATCGAAATATTTTTCTGAAGTTATTTTTATATTGTAAGTAAATTAGTGAGTTATGATGAAAATATTACCCTGTAATTAAATAAACTTATATTATACATAAATTAAATAGTACTTTTAAACAGACATCATAATTAAAACACCTGTGAATCTTATGTTACATATAAAACTTATTATTTTTATCTAAGTCATTATTTCTAATTTTATAACAGAAAAATAACATTTCATAAATGTACAAATGAATTATAAAAAGTATTGAATTGTTATAAGTACCATAGCAAACACTAAGTTTGACATTATAAAAAATAGCATATAGGAGAGCGACTTTTAAAATGTTTATTTTATTTTTTTATGTACTTGAATAATAATTTTTTTTGTAATATTAATTATTATAGTCATAGTCATGTACAACTATCACATTGAAAAATAAGGAACCCATAGAAAATATATACTTACGCCTCTACAAGTGATTAGTTATACGTCTTAGTTTTTAATTGTCTATACTGGTATTTTTCGGTATATCAAAAATAATTCCAGTTCTTAATTTGAAAATAACACGTTGTTTTTTTACAGTACAACATAACTTTCAAAACTATTACTTATGGATACCTTACTATTTCCACTGGTTTAACAATTTAAAATATACATAATGACATATTGATTATTTTATCAACAAAATATCCATTTTGAAAAAAATTAATTTACCTTTTTTTTCAATGTACCCTTTATCATTAGAATAAAATAATAAAAAGATTATAATTTTTTTAATAGTCGTCATCATTAAACTGCTGTGAAGCTAATGTTATTCATATAACTTATTATTTCAATCTATGTCATTATTTCTAATTTTATAACAGAAAAATAATATTTCATTAAGATATAAATAAATCATAAAAAGTATTGAATTTTTTTTAGAAATATTAATTGTTATATTCATAGTTATGTAAAACTATCACTTTGAAAAATAAGGAATCCATAGAAACTTTATATCTACGCATCTACAGTGATGGAAAAGACATACGTTTGGATACTTACGTCTTAGTTTTTGATTACGTATTTAAAAATAAAAATATGTGATATCAATTAACAATCAATATTGTTAAATGTAATTTTTTTATAATGTAAAATAACACCAATCAAAAGAAAAATCGATTGTTTTCAAATGTTGTATATAACATTGTTACAAACAATGAAAACAATAGAAACCCGTTTCCTGACTTACTGAACACCCTGTATAAGTAATCCCATGTTAGGAATTTTTTTTTTTTTTAATTCTACCTATTTTCGGGTGTTCGATACCAGATACCCAAAGATCAATTGATATTACTAGGGTAGGGATAAGTGCAGTGTTTCTACACTTGGTGCTTTTTGGCCATCGTAAAACGCACGTATGGTCACCCATTCGTTCATTACGGTAGCAGGCATGGCTTAACACTAGGATTTTGTCAACATTTCATGTGTCCAGCGCGCCACACCACGCCTTGTTAGGAATAGATTAGCCAAATGCCCCTCTGTAACCTTTCTAAAAAATTCAAAAAAAATATTATAACATTTTAATGACAAAAAATTTGATGAAATTGTAATTAATTACCATATAAATGCTGAATATTCAATTTGGTTGTTAAATATAGTATTTTATATTATTTGCCCAGTGATAGTGAAAATAAAAGTATTAAGCATTCATAAAAATAGTAATTATTTTTTAATTAAAATAATTGTGGATTTAATAGAGTCATTAAAATGCAATTTAATTATCTATTTTAATTAATAAAATTATATAGTTACACTTTTTTAAATAATGATATGTTAATTTCTTTTGACATAGTAGTTTTATTCTGAATATTTCGATAGTTATAACAATTTGATTTCTTAAAGACTGATTAAAAAAAATGTAACATACAGGATGTAAAACAATTTACTATATACTGTAAAACAGGATATAATAAAAGAGCTTATTAAGCTAATATTCTTACTAGTTAATATTCCAATAAATAAAATAAATTTTGATAAAGAAATGGAGGTTATAAGATATATGGCTAGTTTTTATGGGTATAACAAAAATGTAATTTCAATATTAGCCTGAACACAAAAGTAAAAAACAGAAAAGAAGGCGCTTACTACATTCATAAGCTTGGAGGAACAAAAAATAATTTTTTCACCCAATTTATATTATCCGGGCTATCTAGAATTTTTAAGAATTTTGGTATTACTTTAGTAGCATCTAAAAGTAATTTTCACATATTAAACCGGTTCAATTTATGTAAGAGTTTGCTACAACTAATGTAATCTTACGGTATTCTATTTTGAGGATCGGCAAAACCATCAAATACAAAAATCATAGAAGCATTTCAATCAATATGTCTTCGCATTATTAATAGGTCTCCTTGGTTCATATCTAATAATCAACTTCACAGTGATAAAATATGAANTGGATTACGCATTAACTATTACATACACGCCAAACCGTATATTGGATTACGCTAAAACTGTAAGTGAATCTACAACACTATTCTTCTTCAATTACCTTTGTAAACTATTAAATCATACTAATAGCCCAACTTACCTTCAAAATACTTCCGAACAACCAGACGCAACGTCTTAAACGCACCAGATGTAGAGACCTATTACAAAACAACTAAAGGAATAAATAAAAAGAAATTTTAATTTATATAATTTTAAAGAAATTGCAAATACATTACTTTTTTTGTGAGGGGATTCTAATGTGAACTACCCAGTCATCCTATTCATGCAATCAATTAAATTAACAAATTTACATATTGTACAAATTGTCAATACACAAATAAAGAAAATATTTTATTTAAAAAAATAATAATAATAAATAAAAATAAAGTAAAAAAAAGGGAGGATTCGTGCATTTATAAAATACAATGTGAAAGTTGTAATAAATGTTACATAGGACAAACAAAATGAAATATAGATGTCAGGTTTAAAACACATATAGGAAATATTAAAAATCAAGAAGTTCATAAATCTCCTGTGGGTGAACATATATTGACATATAATCGCTCCATTTAAACTATAAAACTAATTGAAAACGTGAATAATTACAAAGATATTATATAAGAGAGGTAATAGAAATGTTAGTTGGGATCTTGACCCACTTAAAAAATTCATTATTAAACTGTGTAAGCTGGTAAAATTTGATAACATCACTTAATGATAACGTTTAAATGATTAGGTGTAAAGGTATGGGATTTTTGGTCGAAATGTCAGTATGTGTTGACAATGGTATCATTATAATAAAAATTGATCACTTGTGGCTAGTTAATTAAGTAAAATTAATACTATATTAAAAATATTATTAATTTAAAAAAACTAAAAAATATTAAAAATATTAAACTCAAAAGCCACAAAAAAATTAATGAAAAGTCGCGGATACGTATTTCGGAAACAATGTTACCATTATCAACGCTAAACACATACTGACACCCCGACTAGAAAAAACTCCCTTATATACCCCTAGTGACCTTATCACCTAGTGACGTTATCACTAAGTAATATTATCACATTTTGCCAGTTTACACAAGTTTAATAATGAATTTTTCAGTGGGCCAAGATCCCAATTAATTAAATTGTTTTTATTTTTAAACATTTCTATTGCTTCTCTGATATTAAGTTCTTTGTAATTATTTACGTTTTTAATTAGTTTTATGGTTTTAATAGAGTGATTATGTGTCAATAAATGTTCAGCCACTGGAGATTTCTCAATTTCTTGATTTTTAATATTTCTTAAGTGCTCTTTAAACCTGACCCCTATATTTCTTTTTGTTTGTCCTACGTAACATTTATTACAACTTTCACATTGTATTTTATAAATGCCTGATTTCCCCCCTTCATCTACCTTATCTTTAGGGTTACCTAATAAATCTCTTAAATTATTACTCTTAGATGTTACCAAAGTAATACCAAAATTCTTAAATATTTTAGTTAATCCATTTGAGATGCCCGGATAAAATAAAATTGGTGATCTAATTACTTTTTGTTCCCCCTCGCTGGAGAGTGTACTAGCTGCCCTCCTTTCTTTTTTCCACTTTTGTTTTCGGACTAATTTCAAAATTATGTTTTCGTTATACCCATTAAATTTAGCTATTTCTTTTATAACCACCAATTCTTTATCATAATCTATTTTATTCATCGGAATATTAATTAATCTGTAAACCATACTATTAAAAGCTGACAATTTGTGTTGCCAGGTGTGGTTCGATGTGTTCGGAATGTATCTGAACGTGTGTGTGTTTTTCCGATAAATTTCAAAATTTAGTTCCCCCTCTGTTCTTTTAACTAATAAATCCAAAAAAGGCAATTTTCCCTCTATTTCTTGTTCATATGTAAATTTAATCGATGGGTAAAAAGAATTTAAATGTTGTATGAAAACCCCCATATTAAAATCTTTATTTATAACTGCAAAAATATCATCGACATACCTAACCCAAATTTTTGGAAAATCACCATAAGTGTATTTTAAATTTGTTTCAAACCTACTCATAAAAAGTTCTGCTAAAAATGGTGATAGCGGATTTCCCATTGCTGTGCCCTCAGTTTGCTCATAAAATTTATTTTGAAACTGAAAAACATTTTGACTCATACATAACTTTGTTAAATTAATAAGCTCATTTATTTTATCCTGTTCAATGTTTTGGTCCTTTAGCCAGTCTTTAAGAAAATCAATTGTTATATTTATTGGAATATTCGGAAATAAGGCAACTACGNTTAAATAAAAAATTTCAAAATTTACTTTCAGAATACAAAAATAAGGGTCAAATAGATAATTTTAATAAGAGTCCGGTAGTTTCATTTTCTAAAAACTGGGGGGACGATTTAGTTAAAAATTACACAAACATTGTTTTTTCCGTTGAAGAAACTGAAATACTTAAGTTGGGTCTTAAAACAAGTTTTTTACCAAAAAAATTTCCAATGGAAGATCTACTAGTAGGCATTGAAATGGGGGTTAAAAGTGTTGATTTTAATAATCAAGACTTAGCAAGAAGGGAGTGTTTAAATTTTCTACAAAAAAATTCTGTTATAAATAAAGGGGGTTTAGGAAAAAATGAAAAACATTCACGACTCATAAAAGACTTAAAAAATAAAAACTGTTTTTATTTAAAGGCAGATAAGGGGAATTCTGTTGTAATACTAAAAAAAGAAGATTATTATGAAAGAGTATCAAGAATGATTCAAGAGGGTCCTTATAAAGAAATTAAAAAGAATCCATTAAGTAAAATGATAAGGGAGGCTACAAACGTCATAAATAGTTCAAAATTAATAATCGAAGAAAAGTTCAGGTTTTTCATTAAAATTTCAAACCCTCAAATACCTAAACTATATGCTTTGCCAAAAATACATAAGCCAGGAAGTACTATGAGACCTATTGTGTCGAATATTAATGCTCCGACTTACAATTTGGCTAAACACCTAGTAAGGGTATTTTCATCTTTCAAAAAATTCGATAGTTTTTCAGTTAAAAATAATATTGATTTAGTTAAACAATTATCTAGTTATACCATTCAAAATAATGACAGGTTAATTTCTTTTGACGTAGTTGCCTTATTTCCGAATATTCCAATAAATATAACAATTGATTTTCTTAAAGACTGGCTAAAGGACCAAAACATTGAACAGGATAAAATAAATGAGCTTATTAATTTAACAAAGTTATGTATGAGTCAAAATGTTTTTCAGTTTCAAAATAAATTTTATGAGCAAACTGAGGGCACAGCAATGGGAAATCCGCTATCACCATTTTTAGCAGAACTTTTTATGAGTAGGTTTGAAACAAATTTAAAATACACTTATGGTGATTTTCCAAAAATTTGGGTTAGGTATGTCGATGATATTTTTGCAGTTATAAATAAAGATTTTAATATGGGGGTTTTCATACAACATTTAAATTCTTTTTACCCATCGATTAAATTTACATATGAACAAGAAATAGAGGGAAAATTGCCTTTTTTGGATTTATTAGTTAAAAGAACAGAGGGGGAACTAAATTTTGAAATTTATCGGAAAAACACACACACGTTCAGATACATTCCGAACACATCGAACCACACCTGGCAACACAAATTGTCAGCTTTTAATAGTATGGTTTACAGATTAATTAATATTCCGATGAATAAAATAGATTATGATAAAGAATTGGTGGTTATAAAAGAAATAGCTAAATTTAATGGGTATAACGAAAACATAATTTTGAAATTAGTCCGAAAACAAAAGTGGAAAAAAGAAAGGAGGGCAGCTAGTACACTCTCCAGCGAGGGGGAACAAAAAGTAATTAGATCACCAATTTTATTTTATCCGGGCATCTCAAATGGATTAACTAAAATATTTAAGAATTTTGGTATTACTTTGGTAACATCTAAGAGTAATAATTTAAGAGATTTATTAGGTAACCCTAAAGAT
The DNA here is from genome assembly GCF_025091365.1 of Daktulosphaira vitifoliae. Classification (NCBI taxonomy): domain Eukaryota; kingdom Metazoa; phylum Arthropoda; class Insecta; order Hemiptera; family Phylloxeridae; genus Daktulosphaira; species Daktulosphaira vitifoliae. Next base: position 37,460,296 of record NW_026099572.1, on the reverse strand, counting down.
AAGGTAGATGAAGGGGGGAAATCAGGCATTTATAAAATACAATGTGAAAGTTGTAATAAATGTTACGTAGGACAAACAAAAAGAAATATAGGGGTCAGGTTTAAAGAGCACTTAAGAAATATTAAAAATCAAGAAATTGAGAAATCTCCAGTGGCTGAACATTTATTGACACATAATCACTCTATTAAAACCATAAAACTAATTAAAAACGTAAATAATTACAAAGAACTTAATATCAGAGAAGCAATAGAAATGTTTAAAAATAAAAACAATTTAATTAATTGGGATCTTGGCCCACTGAAAAATTCATTATTAAACTTGTGTAAACTGGCAAAATGTGATAATATTACTTAGTGATAACGTCACTAGGTGATAAGGTCACTAGGGGTATATAAGGGAGTTTTTTCTAGTCGGGGTGTCAGTATGTGTTTAGCGTTGATAATGGTAACATTGTTTCCGAAATACGTATCCGCGACTTTTCATTAATTTTTTTGTGGCTTTTGAGTTTAATATTTTTAATATTTTTTAGTTTTTTTAAATTAATAATATTTTTAATATAGTATTAATTTTACTTAATGGTATCATTTCTCCCAAATATGTATCCGTCATCTTTCTATCTTTTTGAATTAAATATTTTTTTTATTTTTTTTAGTTTTAAATTATTAATTTTTAATATAATTTTAATTTTAAATGAAATATTTATAGTCATCATTTAAAAAAATGTATACAATTTTCCTTTAAAAAAACTGTTTTTATTTTGTAAGAAAGACTTTCCAAGTATAAAATATCTTCCTCGCAAAAAAATTTTTAGATACCTAGGTATTTTAACTACCCCCAATAAAGAAATCACTTTGTCCTACGCTTGCGGCAAGATGACGATTGTTATAAGAAATTGCACGTCATAGACAAATGAAGCGTGTATGATTAGATATTTTTAATAAAGATTGTTTAAAAATATACCAAGATTAAAATAAATAAATAATAATTTATCAAATGTTCAAAGAATCGAAAGATGATAAAATATTTTATTGCTGATAAATAATCTGATAATAATTCATAGCATAGTATACACAATTGTGTATGTTTAAATTGCTAAAATATAATTGCTTTGAGTATTTTATGTGAAAAATAACTATTTTTCCATAAAATAACAATACTAGTTTAATCGACGTTTTAAATGTATAATATATAATATAGATTTTTTTTTACGGTACATAGAAATTTTAAAACTTCAAATTTTACATAATAAACTTTATTTTCTTCTCTTTTAAATTAAAATAAAAAAATTCTGATATATTAATAGAATGGCTTTCGACATAAAATAGTATCGATATGCAGTCTACATGATTTATAGAATATTTTATATATTGCAACAGATATTTGCCATCTCTATTACGGAATAACAATTTATGTTATTAGGTTTTGTATCATTGATTGATAGAAAATTTGAATATAAATAATAAATTGACGATAAAAAATTAATGCTGAAATACTATTTCAAGTTTGCAATTAAAAGTAATATTCAGTTTATTGTAATTGAAAACGTTTAGTTTAACCAAATAGCGTATAGGAGAGCGGTTTTTTAAAATGTTTATTTCATTCTTTATGTACTTCAATGTTTTTTTTAAATATTAATTTTTATAGTCATAGTCATGTATAACTATCACTTTAAAAAATAAGGAACTCATAGAAAATTTATACTTACGCCTCTACAGTCACATAAAAAACATATGCTTGGATACTTACGTCGTAGTTTTTCATTGTCTATACGATCTACATTTTCTAATACTGGTATTTTTCGGATTAAAAATAATGCCAGTTCTTAATTTGAAAATAACACGTTGTTTTTTTACAGTACAACATAACTTTCAAAACTATTACTTATGGATACCTTACTATTTCCATTGGTTTAACAGTTTAAAATATACATAATGACATATTGATTATTTTGTCAACAAAATATCCATTTTGAAAAAAATTAATTTACCTTTTTTTTCATATACCCTTTATCATTAGAATTAAATAATAAAAAGATTATAATTTTTTTAATAGTCGTCATCATTAAACTGCTGTGAAGCTAATGTTATTCATATAACTTATTATTTCAATCTATGTCATTATTTCTAATTTTATAACAGAAAAATAATATTTCATTAAGATATAAATAAATCATAAAAAGTATTGAATTTTTTTTGAAATATTAATTGTTATATTCATAGTTATGTAAAACTACCACTTTGAAAAATAAGGAATCCATAGAAACTTTATATCTACGCATCTACAGTGATGGAAAAGACATACGTTTGGATACTTACGTCTTAGTTTTTGAATACGTATTTAAAAATAAAAATATGTGATATCAATAGTTTGAACAATAGATTGTTTTCAAATGTTATTTTTAAAATAATCCCATGTTAGGAATAGATTAGCAATCTATGACATTATTTTTAATTTTATGACACAAAAATATCATTTCGTAAACGTATAAATAAATCATAAGAAGTATTGAATTGTTTTGAAATAATAAATATTATAAGTACCATAGCTTGGACCTATGTTTTATTAGTTTAACCTACTAAAAGATAGGGTATAGGAGAGCGGTGAATCTAAAATGTTCATTTCATTTTTTATGTATTTGAATAATAATTTTTTCTTAAATATTAATTGTTATAGTCATATTCACATTCAATATGAAAATTAAGGAAGTCATAAAAAATATACCTAACCTATACAAGTGATTAAAAAAAAAACCCTGCACAGTGGGGTCGTGCCATAGTTGGGTCTAGTATAGATGATATATGACAGTGATTAAAATCATAAAATCATAAAAATAAATAAATAAATAAATCATAAAAAATGCTTCAATGCAACTCTGTAGATAGTGTTTAATTTAAAAAAAAAATTTGTCAAAAAATAGGTTAATAGAGAGCTAAAAAAATAAATGATAGCTACAAAAAAAAAACACATAGTAAAATAATATTAATATGAAATTCTTCTCACGAGAGGAGACTACAGTAATGGGATCCTTGAAATTTATTGAAGTTAATGAATCAAAAAAGAAAAAAATCAAATGTTTTGAAAATTTTTTTCTAACTCAAAAAGAATTAGGAAGAAATTCAGTGCCACAGGCGTGAAAAACCCAAGTGTTACCGTCTCAGAAACCATACGTCGCATTCATCACTTAATAAAATGGAAATTTAGCTAGTTCAAATTTTAAAATTATTTTTCTCGACTTCATAGAAACAAAAAAATTTAAATAAATTTAACTTTTTATACTATGTCAATTAGATTGATATAATATTTATGAAATTCTGCGTAATCCCCTTATAATTAAATAAAATACAAAACCAAAAATTTTAACACAAAAATGACATATTTTTTAATACGGTAGCTATATTAAAGTATAATGCATTAGCTTTAATTTAGGATATATATAAAAGTGTCAGTATTTCCGGAACACTTTCAAAAATTAAGTTGAAAAAGTTCTACTTTCTATATGCATTTTAAAGATTTAAACCCACCCTATATTAAAGAAACTAGTCCGATTTAAAAAAAATATGTCAAATTAAAGATGTATATAAATATTATTTCTCATAAAAAAATTGTATTGATCCATACAATTTTCAAAAAGTTATAATATGTTAAAGTTAAAAAAGTAAAATATAAAATCGAGAATTTTCACAGAAAAATAGCATTTGGTATTTTAACCGTTTAAGACAAAATAAAGTACGACATTTTTTTTCCCATAATAAAGTACATTACATTAGCTTTAATTTAAAATATATATAAAAGTGTCAGACTTTCGGAAACACTTTCAAAAGTTAAGTTGAAGAATTAAATTTTTTGTGAAAAAGTTGTCATTTTAAAAACCCTCATGTGGGCAGGTAAATGGTCAGATTCATAAAAAAAATATACCAAATGATAAGTAAAAGTATCAAGCATCAATTAAAAAAATTTATATTGATTTGTTCATTTTTGAAAAAGTTATGCCAATTTTTTAGGGTAATGTCTTCAACTAGGTACGATTTGTGATCTTTTGACGTATCATTGAAAGAAATCGGTTTGGTGAGAGCTGAGAAAAAGTGGTAACAGACACAAAAAAATAAAATAAATAAAAAAAACACATCATAGTAAAATTAATACTTTCTCAGCTACGTATCGAAGCTAAAACATACATTTATTGACACATAATTATTTCAATAAAACTATAAACCCAATTATAACTAAAATAATTAAAAATAACTTAATATAAGGGAGGCAATAGAAATGTTAATAGGATCTTGACCAACTTAAAAAAATCATTATTTAACTGTGAAAACTGGCAAAATTTGATAATATCATTAGATGTAAAGGTCGCTACGTGTATATAAGGGGATTTTATTTGGTTGGGATGTTGTATGTATTCAGTGATGATAATGGTAGCTTTGTTTCCAAAATACAAATCAGCGATTTTTTTAGTAATTTTTTTTGTAACTTTTTGAGTTTAATATTTTTTAGTTTTTAATTTATAGTATTTTAAATATATTTTTAATGATAAATAATATTAGCCACAAGTGAAATAACTTTTACTTTATAAATAAATGAATAAATAACTATTATTTAAATTTTATAGAACAAGGGAAAAATTTTCAATTTTTGAGGGTAATGTCTTCTACTAAATACGATTTGTGATCTTTTAACGTAAATAAAGAAACACATCATGGCAAAATGATATCTTCTCAGCTTCGAATTGAAGCTAATAATGTGTATTATTAAGAGTAAAATTTATAAATTACTGAATTTTTTTTAAATGATGACTAAAATTCAATAAAAAATAGCTTAACCCTAATCTTAGAAACAATCAAGGGGACCGAGTTTTAGTCATTAAATTTTAGATCTTCCGTGTAAAAAATCCTGATCACCCCTGTTGATAATAGTTTTAAATGAATATTTTTTAATAAAACTTGATATTTATAAAAAAATGACTGGTCGATAACAACTTTTAGACTAATACTTTGAATGTCATTAGTATTTTAAAATATTGGGTGAAGTTGAAGCGCGGATGCTACAATCACTCATGAACATACTCCTTCCGCCTACATATAAAAATGTGAATATCTTCTGAAACAATGGTTCAAAAATTCTTATTGAATAACCGTTTTCTTCATTGGTTCATTTTCATAAGCTAGTTTCAAAATTTGTTATCGACCAACTTCTGAAATAACACTTCGAAATAGAGTAAGAAAGCGCCAAAGAAATAAATAATAAAAAAACATAACACTCTCATTCAAAAGTATATTGAAAAGATAGCGTTTTCTTCTGTCCTTTTCTCAATACGTATTTCAATGTTTAATACCGTAAAATAATACATGAAAATTCAAATTTTCACAAACTTCAAAACGCTACAGAATATTTACTACTCAATATTAATAAGATATTTTTTTACTAAAATTTTTCTTAAATTCTACTCTACAAAATAGCTATCTTAGATTTTTTTTTTTACATTTTATTTAAAATTTAAAAATAAATAATAGTTTTAATATAATGTAAAAAAATTAATTATTAAGATATAGCTATGGAACTAACGTATAACTATTATTTAAAAAAAAATCAGCTAAAATTATTAACTGGATCAAAAGTTATTTAAGTTGTCAGTGAGTGGCCGCCCTGTATTTTTAGCCCTAATTTTGACATATCTTTGAAGTCCAATAGGAGCTGGGAAAATGTAGTAACAGACGCATAAAAGAGAATAAAACACATATTAAAATTAATATCTTCACAGCTACGAGTCAAATCTAAAACTATTGATAGATTTTTAAAAATAAGTCAAAAGTTAGTTTAAAAATATTTATTCTTTTTTTTTTTATGTCTGTTACCACTTTTACTCAGCTCTTATCGAACCGATTTGTTTCAACGATACGTCAAAATATCACAAATCGTATCTAGTCGAAGACATTACCCTCAAAAATTAAAAAAATCCCCCCCCTCCAAATGAGGGAAATCTCCAAAAAAATTACAAATTTAAAAATCACTAATTTTCGACATTTTTTCAATTATTTTTATTTAAAACTGACAAAATTTTTTCAAAAATGACCAAATCAATATAATTTTTTTTTGGATGCACGATGTTTTAAAATATTTTTTTTATAAATCTGCCCTTTAACTTTCCACGGGGGGATTCAAAATGACAACTTTTTATAAAAAATTAACTTATTCAACTTAACTTTTGAAAGTCTTGCGGAAATACTGACACTTTTATACATACCTTAAATTAAAGACTATGTAATATACTTTATTATGGAAAAAAAAATGTCGGACTTTAAGGAAAAAGGATATCATATAGCTTTTGGTATAATCCATTAATTTTTTTAATTAAACACTATCTACAGATTTGCATTGAAGCGTTTTTTATGATAGTAATTTTAATCACTGTCAGATATCAACTATACTAGACCCAAATATGACACGTCACCATTGTACTGCGACCCAACTGTACTGGGGTTTTTTTTTTAATTCTTTATTTACAAAAAAAAGCGATTATCAATTTTATTTTACATTTATTAAAATATAATCATTATTTTTTCAGAAGAAACTATTTATTTCTATTTGATAATATTTCATTTAATTGTTTCCTCATTCTATTTTGCTGTTACTGTGTATAGTATCGTTTATACAAACTGGATATATTTTTAAACTATAAGATACAGGTAAATAATTGTTACATTTTGAGCATCGAGCTAAATTAAATTAAAAAAATATACTTGTAACAACGCAATTGCAACTTGAAATAAAGTGTCCAGTCCTTAAAGAAGTATAACATCCATGATACGAAATACAAAAAATAGTGGAAATCTGGCCGTAAAAAGAGTTAGAAACCACTGAGAAGCATACATATGGGTTTCAATACAATTGATATTAAAATGATTGTATAATTGAGGTATTTGTTCTTTATTAGTAATTGAATATTTATTAAATTATTAAATTAAAATAAAAATAAAATTATTAGTTATAATACATACTTTCATTAATTTGTTTAGTTGATAAAGTTTTCAATAGACCGTTTCAAATCCGTCCTTATAAAATTCTCGTAATCCATAATCATACATAATACTTGATACGACAAACAACGTTAGTCAAAAACCAGATGTTATCAAGATAAGCCGCCAGTATAGTTGCAGCCATCACTTTGAACATGGACTCTGCAATGAGTCCGAAACGTCAGAACTCAACTGTAAACATGGATATATCCTCAAGCACTTCAAGCAACAAGATAATCCATGAAAGTTTTAACACATTCATAATCATACATCACTTTTAATAAGACACAAAAAGCTTGTTCTTCTGGTATCTATGAAAAATCATAAAAAAATTTGAACACAAACCACGGAGTTTTTTAACTATTATACTCAATTTATCTATATCTCTTTAACCTTTACCCCAACTATAAGGAGCCAGATTTTACATCCGCTGTTGAAATTATGCAACCTCATTAGGGCTGAAAGAGCCATAGAGCGAGTAAGATGTGGGTCACTGTTAGCTACATATATAATATAATATCACTCCTGGAACCAACAGCAAATAACACAGCTGAACATTGGCGTTAAGGCGAATAATCTGACAGTGATTAAAATCACTATCATAAGAAACGCTTCACTGCAAATCTGTAGATAGTGTTTCATTCTAAGAAATAACTAAAATAACTTTTGAAATAGAAAATTTATTTTAGAATTAACATGTATAAATATAAGGTGGAAAAAGATGCAACAGAGTAATGATAAAAATAACATCACTCACACTTATCCTACATTATTTAATTTATAATAGTTATAACATTCGAAATATCGGATCAAAAGTTGTCATAGACCCGGTATTTTTTTAATCTGATCATATTTTTTACGATAAAAAAAAAAAATAGTGTTTTAACAAAATTTCTCATAAATTTACTGTTAATAGTATTATATAAGTTACTGATCACATATCAATCTAAAATATACAATTTTTTAATGCCTCATAAAATTTTCTATTTAATTATATCAATACTAAACTTGCAAATTGAGATAAAATAATATTTAAAAGTTCAACATTTTTTAATTATAAACTTTCATAATAATCAAATAAATAAGTTAAAAATGACGTTTTGAATTGAAATATTGCACGGATATTTACTAACATAAAAAAAACCAACAATAACTTGATAAAATCTTCTTTTTTTTTATTTTAATTAGTTTTTCTATGTGTAAATACTCGGTTTCTAATTAGTAATAATCTCGAAAAAGAAATAATAAAAAGAATCTAATATCAGATTTGAAATCAGCATAAAAATTTGGTTTAGCAAAGTACATATTAATCTATTATCATTAAAAAATGTTTCATTTTAGTGATATGATTTTAAATAATTTTAATTTAAAAAACCCAACACGGTGGAAACGTGGAATAGTTGAGTCCAGTATAGATTTAATCTGACAGTGATTAAAATCACTATCATAAGAAACGCTTCGATGCAAATCTGTAGATAGTGTTTCATTCTAAGAAATTGGTGGATAATTACAAACCAACATCAATGATTTCCTTAATTATATCCAGATTAGTAATTCTTAGATTCAAAAATATAATATAAAATTATATATTATATAATTGTCATATTGAACTGTTTTCAAATTATTATTGATATTGACTTTGTTAAAAGTAATAATTTTTAACCTTCTTTATTTTGTCCTTTTAAGTGAAATTATATAATATAAAGAAAAAATGAATTTATTACCATAACTCTTAGATCAGCTTGCAAGTTTGAAATAGACATTATTAAATAGAAAAAAATGAAATTGTGAAGATTAATATGCAGTCTTAACTTATAAGAATGGAAGTATTAGATCCACTAATTTCTTAACACTATCTAATGACTATCAGATTTACTTCAAAGCGATTCTTATGATAGTGATTTTAATAACTGTTAGATATCGTCTATACTTGTCCTAACTATGCCACTTCCATATTGCGCTGTGACCCCACTGTGCAGCCCTGTTTTATAATTTCTTAATAATTATATTGTTAATGTTAATTTCAGATAACACATTGGAATATTTATTTTATCTTATTTTTTGTATGTACATTAATTATAACTATTTGTAAAAAGAAGATTAAATCATTTATTTCTATAACTAGATACAGAAATAAAAAGACTGATATTATAATTTTAAGGTATTTTGCTGACATTTTTTATTTTATTTGAAATACCTCTGACTAGTCTAACAAGGATGACTCAAACCAAAGTTAAAATACGCGAGTACTTTATTGTATGATTATTATCTTTTTTTATGTTCATATTTATTTTTAATACATATGGTAGTTTGAAAAATGTGTGTATTTGTAATATTTAAAGAAATATACGTTAAAATTAAAAAAACTACAGTATTCACAAAAGTTATAATTGTATAATTTTTATTAATTTAATGTTAAACAATCAATATTACAAAGAAATCTATAAAATTATTATTATTAGACACGTTATTTAATACAATATTGAATTTAGGCAACTTTTTCTTTTAATTGTAATATTTCAAAAAAATATCCATAAAAATTTTAATTTCTACACCAACATCAATATACAGTTAATGACAGTATATTCAATGATCTATGCGAAATTGATCACTTGTAATTGAATTATAAATTTTGAATCATTAAAAAATGTTTTAAAAAAATGTAATAATTTATCGATTTTAAAAGTTGTAATTTTTGGAGGATTCCCTCCATTTACAAGGAACAAAGGAATTGCTTCAATATTTCAATTTTTAAGTGCAACATCTTCAACTAGATACGATTTTAAATCTTCTGACGTATGCTTAAAAGAAATCTAAAAGCTGAAAAAAAGTGGCGACAGATATAAAAAAAAACCCAGCACAGGGGGGTCGCGGCACAGTGGTGACGTGGCATAGTTGGATCAAGTATTATGATATCTGACAGTGATTAAAATCACTATCAAAAAAAACGCTTCGATGCAAATCTTTATTAGTGTTTAATCTTAAAAAATTGGTGGATTATTCCAAAAGCTACATGATCTGCTAGTTCATTATTAATATCCTAATTAAGATAAAGTATGTCAAATGAAAAAGGGATTATTAAAAAATATTATTTCTCATAAAAAAATAATGTTGATCCATACACTTTTCAATATGTCATAGCATTATAAAGTTAAAAATGTAAAAAATAAAATCGAGAATTTTCACACAATAATAGCATTCAGTAGCCATTTTCACATTTTCGCATCGAAGCTAAAATACACAGTAATATTAATTACTCTTATATTAATACCTTCTATACTTTTCATCAAAACTAAAATTTGTGTATTTTGTTACGTTAAAATTAAAATAATAATTTTCACAAAAATTAACTGTGTCATTTTTATTAATTTAACGTTAAACTATCAATGGTATAAAAATATTTTTTTAGACATGTTATTTACTACATTATTATTTCTGTACAATTTTTTTCTATTTGTAATATTTGAAAAGTTATACGTAAAAATATATATTTCTACACATTTTTGTCAATATTCAACCCTTTTGAGGCACTAGAAGTGGTTAACCGACATACCCTCAATTTTTTTTAAGATATTCCGGAGGCGCCACGTTTCTCAACAAGCAGGTCAGCGGGTGGCAGTGACAACAGGATGTTTCGGACAATCAATAAAAGATAGCGCATACAAGAGCAAATTTAATATGTTCATTTAATTTTTTTAAGTAATCGAATAAGAATTTTTTTTCCTTTACTAATATATAGATAAGTTAAAATTGACATTATATTTTCAAATTTAAAATCATATATATGATTATAGCAAAATCTGCCTTTAAATAGGAGACTTTTATATCCTAAAAACGAAAATTATTTTAAATGATTAGTGATAATAAATTAATTTCACTATACTTCTTTTCGAAATTGAATTCTCTATTGAGCTAAGAAAGAAAAGATAGGTTATCATCTAAATTTCTTAAGTTGGGTAGTTTTGTGTAATTAAGTTTAGCACCAACTAGGTGGCGTGCTCTAACCGCAAATCCGGCAACTAATCTCAGTTCAACTCAAATAATCGGACTGCTCACGTTCTCCGTTTTTTGTCCTGCCAATGTAACATTTGGTTAAGGTTAAGACGAAATTTGTAATATTATTAGTTATTAATTTCGTTATTAATTTGATATTTCAATATTTTTTTGTTAAATATTTTGTTAACAAAAGTTCCTATTTTTCAAATTGTTTTATTGAAAAGTATAAAAAATTTTTTTGCCTAAACATCCTCCGCAGAAATAAATATCATTTTATTATATTTAAAAACTTTTAAATATTTTTGTTTCCTTCATTTCTGGACAGCCTTAAATGTGCCGAACAGAGTGACTAATTATAATTCTATTTATTCTGATATAATAGCTTTATTTTCTTTATTTTATGGTTGTAAATAAGCAATACGCTTTTTACGTACTCCAAATGTAAAAATTAATTCCAAAAAAAGAACCAAAATTTTTGCTGGATCAAAAGTTATTAAAAATGCCAAAACCTGGTGTAAGTAAAAATTATTTTATACAAGATGATCCTCTAATTATGCTTCACGGAATATTCTTAAAAATAGTAGTGTTATAAAACAGTTTTTTTTTAATCATTATGGTTCTTTGATAAGGTGTTCCCTAAGAAAAATGAAATTTCTATCACCATCCCTTATACTTTAAACTTGTATCAACTTCAAATTTAGAAAAAACCCTATTATTATTTTTGACACCATTAGATTTGGTTCAATAAAAAAAAATTGTTTATAAAAAAATATATTCTGATTCAAACAAATATACTTGATCATTAGATACGCTAATGTTATGGAGTCTTAAATCGATTCATAGTATCGGTTTGAATCAATGCAATGTATTGTCGTAAAAGCATAGGTGTATTTCTAACTTGTTGAAAAAATACCTATATGACCCAGTAATCAAAATTTTCATAAATATGCATTTAATTGTAAAATAGAATATTTTTTTGAATTAGAAATTACTGTATTGACACTTAATAAAGTCTACATAAAATGTATGATTAGATACAGATATATTTAACAATCAATAAAATAATTTGTAAGGAGATTTTAAGTTTATTCATTAAGATATTTCTATTATTCATTTTATTTAAGACAAATAGATATACTTAAATTGTTAAACAAAATATCAACGGGTTAAAGAATTATTAATCTGATGTTGATGAATTCGAGGTACATATTGCTAATTATTTTACCAATGCTTGATTTGGGAAAAATTAAATGGAGTTGCTAAGCCAAATCTTAAAAAATGTGTTTTAGCTTACATTTTAATTAATCAGAAAAAATCTCATTTAGTCATAAATTTTTTAGGGTATTTTACTTAAATTTTGTTAGCTAGATTGGAGGTTATGCGTATTTTACGCCCAGATGCAACCATTTAGAAGAGTATCAGCTGGAAAATTTTTATATTATAAAATACATTAGTAATTACAAATTAATGTTAGTAATACAAAGGCGCTATAATATTTATTAATTTAATATAATAAAACACCATTAATATAATTATCTATTAATGATACCTTGAAATAACTAAAATAATATTAAAAAGTACTTAACTATTGTAAAGTACCTATTTTTTTGGTATTATTATGGTAGTATCACATTTAAATACGTGTAATAAATAATATATATACTTAATAAAAATATATCACCAAATCTGTGTTCCCCCGTGGTTAGATGAATAAAAAAATAATACCCTTACTAAAAAATCAACTATTCTCTTACACATCACTTATACAAGATTCTATTATATTGACCAATCAAATGCAATAGAAAATATCTTAAGAATCTTACAAGATAACGCTAAATCAGTTTTGCGAGTTATAAAAAGGCCATTTTTTCAAATAAAAAGAATTCTTTGGTCAATGTTCACACATATTGAATCTGCGTCAGTATATAGTTCGCTCTTAGTTACAAATCTATATCAAATATACGCCATTTTCATTCCATTTTTAGTCGTTGAGACTTTTAGAAGAAGAATTATTATAAATTTTATTTTCTGCTGAATACTATTTTGGTGATACAAGCATTTCAACACATAAAACATATTGGTATTTGATTTATTTATTTGTATAATATACCTTAATGCAGTTTAAAAAAAAAGCCCAGCACAGGGGGGTCGCGGCACAGTTGTGACGTGGTATAGTTGGATCAAGTATAATGATATCTGACAGTGATTAAAATCACTATCAAAAATAAACGCTTCGATGCAAATCTTTAGATAGTGTTTCATTTTAAAAAATTGGTGTTTTATTTCAAAAGCTACTTGATCTGCTGGATCTGCTGATATATTAATATCTCGATAAAGATAAAGTATGTCAAATGAAAAAGGGTTTATTAAAAAATATTATTTGTCATAAAAAAATTGTGTGGATCCATAAACTTTTCAATAAGTTATAGCATTATAAAGTTAAATATTATATAAATAATAAAATCGAGAATTTTCACACGAAAATAGCATTCGGTAGCCATTTTCGCCGTGAAGACAAGTCCAGAGGTCAAATTTTTTTTTTTCAAATTAAAGTATATTACATTAGCTTTAATTTAAGATATATATAAAAGTGTCAGACCTTCCGGAACATTTTCAAAAGTTATGTTGAAAAAGTAAATTTTTTGTGAAAAAGTTGTCATTTTAAATCCCCCCCTGTGGGCAGGTTAAGTGTCAGATTTACAAAAAAAATATACCAAATGATAAGTAAAGACATCAAGCATCTATATAAAAAAAAATTATATTGATATGTTCATTTTTGAAAAAGATAGACCATTATTAAGTTAAAAATATAAAAAAAAATTATTTTACAAAAATCGTAATTTTTTATTAACTTTGATGTCAACTTTCACCACGAAGACAAGTCCAGAGGTCAAATTTTTTTTTTTCAAATTAAAGTATATTACATTAGCTTTAATTTAAGATATATATAAAAGTGTCAGACCTTCCGGAACATTTTCAAAAGTTAATTTTTTGTGAAAAAGTTGTCTTTTTAAATCCCCCCCTGTAAGCAGATAAAGGGTCAAATTTACTAAAAAAATATATCAAATGATAGGTAAAAACTTCAAAAATCTATTAAAAAAAAAATTATATGGATATGTTCATTTTTGAAAAAGTTACGGCAGTTTTTAGTAAAAAAAATTGAAAAAATTTCGAAAATTAGCGATTTTTAAATTTGTAATTTTTTTGGAGGTTTCCCCCTTTTACGGGGAACGAGGGAATTTTTTTCAATTTTGAATCTTTTGACGTATCGTTGAAAGAAATCCGTTCGGTGAGAGCTGAGAAAAAGTGGTAACAGACACAAAAAAAAAAAAACACATCATAGTAAAACCAATACCTTCTCAGCTTCGCATCGAAGCTAAAAATACATATTTGATTGCATTGTGTTCTATTACTTACTGAAGGGCCATAACCTGGTTAGACAGAGTACAGGCGTAATAATGTCAAAATTTTAAGTAATTATGAGCGTTCTCCAAAGTGTCTCTCAACTTGTCGATCAGCCAATCTGATATTGTGCATAAATCTATAGTACAATCACATCTAACCTAGGCCGTCCTTCAGGTGATTTAAAAGACGTTGACCACATATCCTAAAGGTCTTTGCATAAAGATAAATATATTATTTGAGATTTAATGTTGGCATAACTAGCTACGAAATACAAATATATTGAAGTCGAAATATTATACTAATTACCTAAGCAATTAAAAAGTGTCTCTCCACTTGTGGAATAGCCAGACTTATCTCTGCTACAGAGATCGGAGTGTAGGACACTAGTATAATCTATTGTGCAAAGAACTGAAATTGAGCTGGATGACTGAAACGACGTAGACCACTTGGAAATAGTTTATTGCACAGGACAATTTAGAATCTCTTTATTAGTTTTACAAATTATTTAAATTACAAATTCGTTAGTATAAAACACTACACACAAGGTTTAAGAATATACTACATAAATATACAAAAAGGATTTACATAAAATACCAAAAGAAAACTAAATTCGATTTTTACCTTCAGAATGTTCAACATGAAGTTGTACTAGAGAAATAGTCACGCGCGAGGTAATATAATAATATGAATATTGTAATTTCAAGTGCGTATACAGATACATATACATACATATCGTTAATAGAGACTTCGACTACATGATTCATCACGAGATAATATTTGTCTTAACAGGATAATTAGAGTTAAATGAAAACATTTATTTATATAATGAATCTATAATAATACCATCACCGAAGAATTTTTAGTAATAAACAACTAGAGTTAGGTAAGTCGTTGGAAATGAAGGGATCAAAACATAAACTATCGGTTGGGCAGAAACGAAAAACTGACATTAATCAGATTTGGCGGAAACTATAATAAACTCTCTTAATTTAAGTGATGGGAAATATCGAATAGTAACTATCTTACTATTCGAGCTATTCGATAATCACTCAAAAAATATTCGAATAGTAAAAATATTCGATAGTTACACAATATATTTGAATAGTTTTTAAACTAGATAGTTTTTCGTTTCCGCCAAACCGACAGTTTATACCTGTCTATAAATAGAAAATTGAGAACCACTGGTTAAAATATTTGCCAAAATAACCCGATAATAATTATCTACTTTTAATTTAATCAACTTTTTACTATTATATTATTGTTATTAGATAGCAGTGCGTTCTACAAATAATTGTGAATCGTTTCATACACTTTTTAATGAACAATTTATTCATTTATTTAATGAATAAGGCGCATCCTTCTATTAATATATTTTTAAAAAATATAAAAGAAAATATTTAGTCTTATAATTATATTAAAATATAACCGAACTCTACAGATAGATATAACACAATGAAAATAAATTAACAACTTGTCTGATGATGGCTTGAGGAGATCTGAGTGAGTGACAAAGTGACTTAAAATGAAAAGAAACTAATAATGAACAAAAACATAAAAAAAATCTATAAGCGAAAGTGATTATTAATTGCGCGGCTGTCGATTACTAGAGGCGCGAGACATATGCAGCGTGTACGTAAAAAACTATGAACAAAAACAACGGACGTTCGCTGAGGAAGGGACGATGACTGAACGAAGCGCGAAAACGTTCGAACCGGTCATACACGAGCGCGTGGACGGGGTAACATTGATGCCACACTTTAACAGACATTTCCTCCCCGAGTCAAAAATTATATAAATTTTAAAATCTTCGTTGATCTTTAGACGACAAAAAAAACATAAAATATTGAAAATGAAATTAGAGAATCAAAACAATTTATAATACATTCTGAATAATAAATAAAATCATATAAATACATATTAAGTAGGTAAAAATGAAGTAAAAACATAACATTAGTTTTTTTTCTATGTGAGGTGTAACTTTACATTTAGTAGACTGTATAAGAATATCCATTTTTATAAGGAAGCAAGGTTTAAAAGAGGAAAATAGTTTAAAGAGCGTCAGTACGTGAACTACCGTTACAAAAAAATAATTATCAATAAATACGCGACTTTGTAAGCGAACGGATAGCAAATCGAGTTACGCGGTCCTTTGCGGTGTACATGCGAGAGACCAAAATACGCGGTGGTGATGAGATGTAAACTGAACACTTGCCGTTGTAAGTAGTCGATGTCCTGTACTTCTGATTGAGTGCTGGTGCGTTGGTGGATCTTGAAGAAAGTAAAGAACAATGAGTGAGATCATCAGAAGGCCAATGGTTGTAAATGTTTTTATTAGCGTTGAAAAAACTTGGGTTTAGTAATTGATACAATATGCAAAATATGAGAATGAATATTTTAAGACGAGTTATTAAACAATTGAAGTGACGCGGCCGTTAATACTATCCAACAATACCAAACCGTACCCCCTTATAAATTTTGTTTATACTAATCATTTTCAATGATTTCTTATGAAGAAGGAAGTTGTACTGACCCCATTCATCTCATAAAACTAGTGTTTGTAAAATACCATGTCTTTAACTGTCCATCAACGAGTTAATAATAATTTTAATAATGTTGTAATGTATTAATTTTAAATGAATTTATATTATTTAACTAAAGAATTTCACCGAATAATATGTCTTCTTGCATTTTCATATTTGAATGATCTACGTTTATTTGACCAGGCCCGTATTAAAAAATTTGGCGCCCCCGGGCATATAATGTATACCCCCCCCCGCATCATCACAATCAATNGGCATATTATTTATACACCCCCCCTCATCATCACAATCAATAATAATAATATAACACTAATTATTTCGTTCATAATTGATTCTTTAATATTAAAATCCAAAAAATCCAACTTAATAATTAATAAATGAGAATTATTTAATACTTTTTTTAATTAACAAATTAAACAAAATATAACAATAAAAATACAATTTTCTTTTTTTTAAAGTATTTTTTTCCTTGCTTGATTATTGGCAAATTCTTCAATTATGTCGCTATAATTAATCTGATGAGTTAATTGAGATTCAATATTTAAAATTGCCAATGCATTTAGTCTATCTGTGGATATATTTGACCTTAGATATGTTTTTATACGTCTAAGTGTTGAAAATGACCGCTCTGCGGTACAATTGGCCGCTGGAGTACAAAGAAACATACGTAATGCTATACTTACAAATGTTTAATAAACAATTTTAAAACCAATATTAATAAAAAAAATATTTATGTATATTGTGCAGTTTTAACTAATACAATTTCTAAATAATATATTTATTATTATTTATACTAGACTAGTAACAATTACAAATAATTTAAACCGTATAGGTAAAAATAATAAAACTTACCTTATTATATAATATAATATAAATGTTATATAGTAATATATCATATGACAATCATCAATGTATCAATTCATCACACTTTCATAATGCATACACAGTACACACATGACGCATAAGCAAAAAACATAAGAATTAAATATAATATAAGTCATAAGTGTATAACGTACTAATAAAAATATATTAATACTGTCATTTGTCACAATTTACAATGCAATACCATTGAATATCGATATCACTATACAATTATCATTGTTTTGATTTATTCGGTAAAGTAGTTGACCAATTTCTAAAATTAGATTTTTGCTGAATATCTTTATCATCTAGCTATTATAATCGATTTTAGACAATAATCACGGACCAAGAATATACTATATATATACTACATATCTTAGTTCGTAGCAATAATACAGCTATATAAACAGTAGTTCATAACATTTTTCTAAAATACAAATTTTTTTCCAATACCTTATTGAACTTGTTTTGAATAGCGTTTCCTTTTGAATCACTTGGATTTTCCAACGATTTTTGGATATCCTAAACAATTTTGATTGAATCCGATAATTGAACATGTTGATATTGTAATTTTTCAATATCTAAAGTTGACACGGCCCGTAATAGCGCACTATTCATTTACAGTGAATTAGCACGTTATCCGGTCGTGATTATCAGCTGTCCACCGAAGCACTCGTTAGTGTTGACGATAACTCTAAGTTGACTTGTCCGGCGGTCGGTAGATAGGATAGGTCAGGGGGTGCAGTACCACAAGACACGTCGGCGACTATGTAAACCAGTTCACCTGTGACTTACAACCGCCGCACGTGACACCGAGATATCCCGCGCCATATATTGTACACCTGTATTATTTGCATATTTTAGTATTTTTAATATTATTATTGTTATTAAAATAAAATAAAGTGACTCCACAGTTAAACTGAATTCTAATCACGGTATTACATTTCATTTATTATTAACATTTAAATACCGTAGCAAGGTTAAGGTAGCATTAAACGACTTGGTGCTTTTCTGAATATTTTTTTTACACTTGAAATAATTTTATCTACTGCATGCAATTAATTTCTTACTTCTTCTGCAACTCTATGAAGCCCGTGTACAACACATTTTACGTGAATTATTTTCAATTAAAGACTTTTTAGAACTTATTCTGAATTAACCATGTAAAGTACAGCATCAGATAAAAATAAAAGTACATTGTCATGTTTGATATCAGCTGGCCATAATAAACTCATCTATCTGTCAAAAATTTTGCTAATTGTGGAGTGGTTAGATTTTTCTAGTACATCCGAATTTAGTAAAATAATTTTGCCTGCAAAACTTTTATCAAGAATACTGACTATTATTTTCACAATGTAGCGACTCTCTAACATTAGAGAGTCATTAGTTAATCAGTTACATCAGTCGTCTCATCGACTGACCCAAATTTTATTATCTGAAATAGTTTTCCTTATATCGTCCATTGATGGTTAAAAAATTTCGCCTACATATCCTTTTCACAACGTGGATTTGCTCAGAATTTCATTTTTTGTGTATATTTCCAAAAATATATTTAATTTTAGATTTTCTATTTTATTTAAAGGAATGTTAGTGGAAATTAGAGGCTCACACAAATCTTTGTTGAATGATGGTTTTCTATTATTTATTTTTGTCAATAACTGTTGTTTTTTTCGATTAATTTGATATTCATATCGAATAAAACCTTTTATAAGTTTGTCACTTTTTAAATATTGTGATACATTAAACTTTTGTCGAAATTAACTTAAATTTCACAAATTTTACAATTCAATACACTCGCATCGATTGAAAATATATTAGAACCAAATTCATTAACAAAATATTGTAGCCGACTCATTTTTAAAACAATTAACACGCCACTTTAAAAATAACGCAGATACAACACATAGAAAGAACGGTGGGATACTAAAAATTTTAGTCTAAAATAAGAACATTGTGTATGTAGGTAATATGAAGATAACACCAAGACCTATGCAAATACGGTGATAACGATAATCGTAGTACCACAGAATAGATTAAACCAGAATGGACACTGATAAAAAAATTACATGTATTCTTATGAGAGTACGGTAATTTTGAGCTTATGTCGCTCAGTGTTACCATAAAAACAATAAAATAAATAATTGTATGCATATAATTCATTGTACTGTACAATAATTGTACATCGGCGGTTGATTTGAACTCTAAATGTATTATTTACATGCTAATTATTTTAGAAAATTTGCATAGTAAATTTTTTGGATTTATTTTATTATTATTTCTAAACATATAACACCATTTTAAAACTTTCAATTAATGTTTTCATTATGTGTAATTAGTTTGTGTTAATATATTTTTTATTTTATGTATATTTAATAAAGACTTATTTAGGAAAAAAAAATTATTCAATATCCACATAATATTAAATTTATTTAAAACATATATTACAATAATTTACAAATATCATATACATAAATAAATAATTTATAGATGAGTTAAAATAGACAATTTCCTATTTTAATTTTTTTCTCAGACATTAAATTTTTATTTAAAAATTTTATAGCTGTAAATATTCTAAATCTTGTAAACAAATTAATTAAATACAATTTATCAAAACATTTACAAGGGTGGTTAAAAGGTACATTACAAAAATAATTTTTTAATTCGGCTCCAACTCCATCTACAATAGCAAGTGTGGAAAAGTTATTAATAAAAATATTTTCTAATTCATTAATACCAATATTTACCATATATTTTTCATATTTACCAATAAACCATTTTTATAAACATTGTGTTTACAAACAAACCATTAATAATGGTGTTGAACAATGTGACCGTATATAAAGAAAAAAGGGGAATACATTTTTATTTCTTAAGTGGCAACACTGAGCGACATAAGCTTGTTATCAGCAAAAACTAAGAGTGTCACTTCTGGTTTAATCTATTCTGTGGTAGTACGTTTGACGGGAAATTATCAATTTAATGGAAATTATATGAATTGTGTTATCAACAACAACAATCGAATATATCATATTTGATAATCAAAATACTTATTAGTTTTCGTTTTCATATTCATATTTATATATATATATAATCTATCTAAAAATAGCACCAAAAACTGTAAACATGCAAAAATTAGTAAAATAAAATTTCGTGTACGACATCTGGAAAATGTGAAACAAATTTGTATCTTATTTTGAATGCTCTGAGTGATACCAATTAAAAATGCATTTGCTATAACTTCCGAGCTCTGTTTATTGAACTATTAGTACATATTATAAAAAAATGCCGTACACGACATTGACACGGATAGTTCTAATGTCAATAACCCTTTTTAAAATACTTCTGAATAACAGATGCAACGGCACTAGCCTGGAAAAAAACAAAAGAAATTTTAAATAAAGAAATATTTATATATATTTATTTATTTTAAATTAAAGAGCAAAAATAAAACAGAATATGATATACACTTATGAAATAGTAATATATATTTATATAAGGTACCTTACAACGTACGTTGCGAGGAAAAGGCGGATGGCGTTAGTTCGCGTAGGACGTCGAGGGCAAGATAGAGTGTTCACCGCCGACGCTCGGTGGTCCACCGCGCTCTAGTAGATCGACTTTGCACCGTAGTTAGAAAGCGAGGTACTCTAATCAAGCTGGGCTCGCGATGTAATAAGGTGGCTAATGGATGTGACGAGGTGACCATGTACTAGTGATGGGAATTTCGGGTCAATCGAACGATCCGGATCGTTTGGATCGGATCGTTCAAATGACCCGTTCATATAACTCGTTCTTTCGTTCATTTCTTACGATCGGTCACGGTTCTTATCAATTACTCCTTACTATGGTTTTCCTGAACGAGTCGTTCAAATTCGCATTTTCACCATGTAACATTACCGTGATATCAGAATTTGTTCTGATAATACACTTGTATAATCGCGTTATATATTANCTGATAATACACTTGTATAATCGGGTTATATATTATTTTTTCAAATACAAATTACTTGAAATAACATAATATGCTGTTATACACGAATATTTTTGTATAGAATAAAAACAAATAATTTATACTAGCGGATGAGTTGCGGTACATAAATCCATAGAATTTGTTTCTATAATATGCGAAATCATTTAAATTATTTGTTTTCATAAAAGGAGTTTTATAGAGAAATTAATTCACCTAAATCAGATATTACAATTTACAGCAGCTATGACCAGATTATAAAAGAGTGAGGTGGTTTAATACCTCTCACAACAATTATATTAGTCTAATAGTCAATTTTTGTCCTAGTTGCTAAATTCACTAATTCATAGACCTATTTTCGCTTATAAATAATTATATGAATGTAATATTTATGAAATAAATAGCTATATATTGATAATCAAAATTGTTCTTCAAATGAACAATAAAGTAGGATACTTGAAATAATCTAACTGTATTAAACCTGCATGATTATGTTAGTAGAAACATGTCACAACTTTGAAAATTTAGTCTGCAGACATGCAATAAAAATGTGGGTCTAGGACATTTCGCCGCGGACGTTTCGCCGCCAGACTTTTGATATATAAATTTATTATTAACGCCTTTTCGAAAAATTATAATTATTTTAGCCTAATCCTTCATTGCACAAGCCCTTAAAATCCAGTATAATGATAAAAAAAANATATTAACTCAAAATTTTGAAACTTTAAATGTTTATATCTAATAAACGAATTAAGTTATATTAAAAATTCAAATGCCATTTACTATTAAATTAAAAACTCAAACATTTTATTAAATTAAAAATTTGTGTTACCATTTAAAAAAACAAAGTTGACCCCTTTCCAAGGCATAAGGGATGAACTTAAAAATTATTGCATAGTTAAAAATTCAAGAATAATGTGTAACTAAAGATAATGAAAAAAAAAAAATTTTAATTATGATTATTCTGCAAGTAATTGAGTGGGTTATGATAAAAAAATCACCCTGTATACTTAGCGTCTTATCATAAATTAGCAAACCCAGTTTTTGCAAATTTTATATATTTTTAATTAACAAGGTATAAAATTCTGTATCCTGTTGGATAGCTATTTAAGTTTTAGAAATTAAATAATTAAAACAACTTGAGTCAATGTTATAAATTGTTATTTAAAAAAAAATTGTCACTTTTAAAATAAACTATTCCAATGTAATTTAAATGGTACATATGAGTATTTATTTAATTTTTTAAGAAAACATTATAAGTATATACTTATAAAGAATATATTCTTCGTTTTTTTTTTAAATTTTTATATTATAAGAATATGAGGTTAAGCATAGGTTTTAACCGAAGTGCAGGTAAACGTTCAGTAAATGAACGAATCATGAAACAGTGTGTCCGATATATTGCGTGAAACAAACGAATGAATGAACGTATGAACGATATCTATTTTTTTTGCGATCCGGATCAACTCGTTCACTGATATGACCCGTTCAAAAAGACTCGTTCGTTCGTGAACGACCCATCACTACCGTGTACTAAACGTATCGCAAAATATACGGTACCGTGTCAACATATTTTCCCTTAATATGAAATATTATATCATGATGTTATTTCTTACATTAGGTTGGTAACAGGTTATTTATTTTAGATAAAATTTGTCATTAACTTTGTGTAACAATAATTCAATAACGTACATTATATGATAATTTCATATGCAAAAGAACTTAATTAAAATTATAATAAAACATTTAAATTGTTATCAATTGTGTAGGTTGTCTAAAAGCCTTCGCCTAAATCTAGTGTTGGAAATTACACGTTCTAGCTCAGGGTAATTACAAAAGAATTTCGTTCTATGACTAATGGTATTTGTTCAGATTTTACTGTTCATTCGTTTCTTACACTATTACCTTTTTTACAATACTCAACGTAAATATATTTTACAAATACTGTTGTAATTATTCAAATTATTTTGAAAAGTATATTAAATATAAAACTAATATCTTGGTAATATTCGTATACTTGTTAATGTGTTAGCAAATCCACAATATGTTCTTGGTAAGTTAACTGTGAATCTAGATTGTTTTAAGTTACCTGACCCAATTTTATATTTTCGAAATGCAACAGTTTTTGTATAATTTTGTTGTACAAGTTATTACAACAACTTGAATTCACTAAGCTAAATTCTATAGAAATATTGTTAAAGTTTTACTCTAGATTTGTTCGGAGGCTTCTAGAGTCACAGATGATGTGATTGCAATGCAATTCTGGCTTAATGGCAGCCTTCCACTTTTTTTTCAAAATGATTTTCTCATCAACTAAGTGTTTGTTACATGTTACTATAACCACAAATCTTTTATAATGATAAAATACCAATTGTTAAAAAAATGAAAGCTATACCGTCTTTCATGCTCATTGGGAGTGATTATTTTATTTTCCCTTTTATTACTAAAATATATCGTTAAATTTACACCATAAATCCGTTATTGAATATTTTGCTTCAGCATTTAAATAATTTAATCTATGATTTTTATTCTAAATGTTCAGTCTGTCATTATTGTTTGAGTCAGGATATTTAATATTAATAGGGTTATAAATAATACCAGTAGAATCATTAATATTAATCGTCTTTACTTTATTAGCTGATTCCAATAAACCTTAATATTAATGTTTATATTACTATTAATTGAATATTTTATAAAATTTTCACAATTTTAATTTTCCCCCAAAAATAGAATTTTAATTATTTTTTATTAATAGATTTATCATAATCATTAAGGAAACCATATCCTATAATTTCGTTAGACTTTATATTGAATCGTTTGGCACAATGTAAAATATATGAGTTATTGTTATATGTTTATTTTAAAATTAATCTTTGTATAGCTTAAGCTTTTAGTTTTCCCGACTATGCCTTTAAGTAATACACAAATCATCCTAATATTCATACCATATTCTTATATACTATTTAATTTTTCAGTAAAAATATAGTCTGTGATATTATTCAATTATTTACAAGGTTAGTAATAAACCACTTTGATTATTGAATTTTAATACAATTATTACAATATTAGAATAAATATAGATATTAAAAAAACCTGATATGGCATATATCGACGAATATTTAATATAGGATTGTATGTATGACCAGCTTTAATTCTGTCGTATCCTTTAAGTCCAGTAGAAGCTACGAAATTGTATAGAAAGACGCAAAAAAGTGAAAAAAAAAAACACATAGTAAAAATAATATAATCACAGCTTCACGTAAAATGTAAAAATATTAATAGATTCTTGAAAGTATAACAAAAAAGTTTTTTAATTCTTTATTAACAAAAAAAAACTTAATTATCTATTTTATTTTATATGTATTAAAAATATAATTAATATTTTTATAGAAAAAATAATTTTTTTCTAATACTTTTCAATGTCTTCTTCATTCTATCTTATAATTTTGGGTTCAAAGACATATTGAGATAAACATTGTGCACAAACATCCATATTATTTGATATATGTAACACATTTTTACATTGTACGCAGTAAACTAAATTAAATTTAAAAAAATGTTTCAATAATTTATTTAATTATTTTATAATTAAAATTAAATAATAACTACATTGATTATATATAACTTCGTTACTTTAACACAGTTTAGAGTACCATGGTAAACATATTGTCGACCACACAATCCTTTGCAACCTTTCGTTTTATTCATTCAACAATCGGTAGTTTTGAACATATAAGGATCTCACGAGGGAAGATATATGGAATTAAACCCACCAAGACATTTTTTTATCGATCATTAGTTTTTAATTAAAAAAAGTCTATACTAAAACCAACAATGAAGTAACATCACGACTTTTTTCTTATCCAAAAATATGTTTTATGAATTATTAACAGCCTGATTTTGCTTAAAAACTATTGATTTATAAAAAATAGTACTATTCGATTTTTTTGATTTTTGTCATACCTCAAAGAAAATGTTTCGAACTATAATTTAACCACGTTCCATAAATATCAGATAATATGTTTGCTTACAGCATTTACTGGAAGCCATACTACTCATTATATAATCGGGCATTCCAAATAGAAAATTAAAAAAAATATATTTTTATTAGTAACAAAGAGGAAATTATAAAATTTTTAATAATATAATTGTGATCAAAACAATCTTTTTTATATTTGTAAAATAAAACAAATTATTTCAAACTAAGTAATAACTAAGTCAATTATTCAAGTGAGATGAAAAAACGCTAGACGATTTTTTTACTTCTAAATTAGTTTCTTGACTGAACGTTCAACAATAATTAGCTAAAATTTCTGTTGAATATCTATTTTGATATCGTTTTTCAGAACCAAAATTTATCTATTATTTCTATATTATTATTATTTCACATTATATCTGTCCACATAAATTTTCATGAGTATTGTTTATTTTCATCTAGATAATTTTTAGATTTGAAAAAATGGGTTGTTACAATTCTTTAAAGCTACATTACATTACTACTGAAGTTTACCAGCCTTCTCCAAATAGTGATAATTATTATAATGAAATAGGTGATCGTATTCTCCAAGATATCTAACAAACTAAAAAACGATATTCTATAGCAATTTTAGATGATTATTGTTAGACACTTAAACAAAAACTAACATGAAAGCCAAAAGTCCAAAAAATATTTTTTTACAGCTTACTTAAATAATTGACTGAGGGATTATGCAGACTCATCTATATATACATATTTGAATATATAAATCGTATACATTCTATATGACAAAATTATCTTTATGTGTATTTATCAAAGGTATAATTTAGTGAGTACGAAGAGGTTATGTATCCTAAAGGACAAATAAATATTCAATTTTCAATGAAGAAATACTCTTAACCTATTTATTATATTTACATTTTGGCTTGTTTTTACATCTAGAACACCAATCCATCTTCGGTAGTGCTTTGTTTTCACACATTAGGCATTTGTCTAAATTAAATAAAAAAATATATTTTTTGATTACCTAAAATAAATTATATAATCTATACATTAACCTAACCTACTATATTTATTGTTTTTTATATTTATCAACTATAGCACAAATCAAGCAAATTTCTATATTTACCGGTAGGAGAACACTCCTTCAGTACACATTCTTCACACTCATTATTGCTTAAATATCTTTCACGGCGTTGGCATTTTGTACACTTATCTAAATTAATTAAATCAAATCAAACTCTGATAATTTAACCTTAAGTCTATGTTCTATACTTTTAACTAGTCTTTAGTCTTTGTAAACATTATTAATTATTGAATGATTAATACAATATTTATTAAGAATAATATCTTATCGTTTTCAGTAAATTTTGTTCACTAATAATATTAGAAAATAAAATGAAAAAAAAAATAAAATGTATTCTACATTTATTTTAAAACAAATGCATTTTACCACACCTTTCACAAATTTTAATTAAAAACGTTTGTTTTTATATGCTGATATCAAAAGTGTTTCAAAAAAAATGTTGGAAATAATTAATTTAAAAGTTAAAGCCTTTTTAAGTTGATGAATCAACAAGCCAAAAATACCTAAAAAATCAGTTTTTTTGTTATTATGATTTTAGATATACGTTTAATATGTTTTTTTTTTTGTAAATGCTTTGTAAAATTATGATGATATAACTATTAACTGAACTGGTTTAACTATTTTTTACATCAGGGCAAAAATATAATGATTAAATTTCAGTTCCCTTCATTTTACTAAGCTTAAAAGCAGGTTCAGCTATTTTTTGGTGATTTTAGTGATCATATAAAAAAATCCGGTCATTTATAAATGTTATTCTTAATAAAACATATTATTAGCTTCGATGCGAATGATCTATTTTTTCTGTCTGTTACTACTTTTTCTCAGTTCTCACTGGACTGATTTTTCTCAATATTATGTCAGAGGTTCAAAAATCATATCTCATTAAAGATTTTACCCTTAAAAATTAAAAAATTTTTCCTCGTTCCCCAAAATTGTGAAAATCCCCCAAAAAATTACAATTTTAAAAATCGTTAAATTTTAACATTATTTTCCCTTATTTCTCTAAAAATTGTCATAACTTATTGAAAAATGAACAAAACAAAAACCCAGCACAGTGGGGTCGTGGCATAGTTGTGTCCAGCATAGATGATATCAGACAGTGATTAAAATCACTATCATAAAAAACGCTTCGATGCAAATCTGTAGATAATGTTTAATTTAAAAAAAAAATTTTGTTAAAATAGCATATTTTTGAATACGGTAGCCATTTGCGCATAGAAGATAGGTCGTCGGGACAAATTTTTTTTTTAATTCTATAGTGCATGACATAAGCTTTAATTTGATATATTTAAAGGACGCAGTATTTCCGGAACATTTTCAAAAATTAAGTTGAAAAAGTTATTTTTTGTAAAAAAGTTACTATTTTAAATCCCCCCAGTGAGCAGAATAAGTGTTGGATTTTCAAAAAAAATTATATCAAATAAAAGGGAAATATCTAAGGTCAATACAAAAAAATATTATTTTTATTTGTTCATTTTTGAAAAAGTTATGACAGTTTTAATTACAAAAAACATCCTGATAAAAGGTGATTTTTATCGCAAACATTACATTTTTTTTTAATTTTCGACAGCCATTTGCACATAGAAGATAAGATGTCGGGAAAAATTTTTATTTTTTTTCATTTGACAGTATATAAAATAACCTTTGATTTGATATATGTTTAAAGGACGCAGTATTTCCGGAACATTTTCAAAAATTAAGTTGAAAAAGTTATTTTTTGTAAAAAAGTTACTATTTTAAATCCCCCCAGTGAGCAGAATAAGTGTTGGATTTTCAAAAAAAATTATATCAAATAAAAGGGAAATATCTAAGGTCAATACAAAAAAATATTATTTTTATTTGTTCATTTTTGAAAAAGTTATGACAGTTTTAATTACAAAAAACATCCTGATAAAAGGTGATTTTTATCGCAAACATTACATTTTTTTTTAATTTTCGACAGCCATTTGCACATAGAAGATAAGATGTCGGGAAAAATTTTTATTTTTTTTCATTTGACAGTATATAAAATAACCTTTGATTTGATATATGTTTAAAGGACGCAGTATTTCCGGAACATTTTCAAAAGTTCAGTTGAAAAAGATCTATTTTTTTTACAATATTTCAAGTTTTAACGCCCCCTATATAAAGGGAAATTGTCCAATTTTATTAAAAAGCATGTCAAATAAAAGATGTACTTATAATGTATTTAGAAAAAAAAATTTGTGCTGATATATACATTTTTCAAAAAGTTAAAGCATTTTAAGTTGAATATTTAAAATCGAAAGNAAGTGTTCGGGACAAATTTTTTTTTTCATTTTATAGTACATAAAATAAGCTTTAATTTGATATACGTTTGAAGGACGCAGTATTTCCGGNTAAGCTTTAATTTGATATATGTTTAAAGGACGCAGTCTTTCCGGAACATTTTCAAAAATTAAGTTGAAAAAATTAATTTTTGTAAAAAAGTTGCTATTTTAAATCCCCCCCAATGAGCAGGTTAAGTGATAGATTTTCAAAAAAATAATATCAAATGAAAGGTAAATATCGAAGATTTTAGTATAAAAAAAAATTATTTTGATTTGTTGATTCTTGAAAAAGTTTAAGAAGTTTTAAGAAAAAAAAGTGGAAAAAATGACAAAATTTATCGATTTTTAAATTTGTAATTATTTTGGATATTTCCCCCATTTACGATTAACGAGGGAATATTTTTAAATTTTTAAGGGTAATGTCTTCAACTAGATACAATTTGTGATCTTTTGACGTATTGTTAAAAGAAATCGGTCCAGTGAGAGCTGAGAAAAAGTAGTGACAGACACAAAAAAAAAAAAAATAAATAAATAAACACATCATGGTAAAATTAATACTTTCTCAGCTTCGCATCGAAGCTAAAATAATTTTTGTATATAGAAACCTTAAGTAATTCCCTTTTATTTGATCTAATATTTTTGAAAATCTGACCTTTTACCTGCCCCCCACGAGAAGGGATTCAAAATAGCAACAATTTTACGTAATTCAACTTTTTCAACTTAACTCTTGAAAATGTTCAGGAAATACTGCGTCCTTTAAACATATAAAACGAGCTATTTAATAAATTTGTACTAACCACTTCTTTTTTACGTGCAAACGGTTGACGTAGTTAAAAAAATACTACTTTTGTATTAAAATTTTTGACTTTATATTTTTAACTTTAAATTGCTATAACTTTTTGGAAAGTTAAATTGTATTAGATGTGCAATGTTAAATTTTAAGTTATAAATGTACCCGTTTGAAAATACCCATGCTGTACTGCAATTTAGGGCAATGAAAAAAAGACCAGGATTTGGGTGATTGATAAATTTTACTTCAAACATATCATTGATTTATTAAGATTGCTATTGATATCACCAAACAATTTGTCACACCATATTTGTGGATACATTTAAATTGTGAATATTTTATGGGCAAATGTCGTTGAATTCATTGACACAAATTTCGTCAAAACAATATCAGCTCCTTCTGAGAAACTCGGTCTTACATTACTTTTTACGATTATAACTATCTAGTGGAGGTGGTTAGTAATAGTATAAAAATAGGCGTATATACTACTTGTTTTAAGAAAACGTCAGGGGGATAAAAAAGATGATAATACTGTTGGCCGATACGATTTTAAATAATATTGCCGCATATAATATCACATCAGCTTAATATAAAATGTTTTTCTACATGAAATTATTACTTCGAGGTTAAGACCATAACTGCATGACTTATGTTGATGGAGAAAATGAAAAGAAAAACTACGGTCGAGAACTCTTCTTAGGGTGCCCGATTGTATGCCGAATTACCTACAAGACTATGGACTTACTGCTTCACGAACCAAATATATCATTATTTAAACTGATGTAAATAATATAGATTTTAAAATAATTCCTATTTTAGAGTTCGTATAACTTTTAACGACCATAATATATACTGTAATTCGGAATAAAAACGTGATTTTAAATTAAATAAATTGTAAACTTTGAAAGCTTGTAAATTTTTATCGAATTTTTTCCGCAAAAAAAAATTAGTTACTAAATTAGATATTATTAGTTTTCTTACCAGTGTCAAACATCCCAGCTGCTGCAGATATTTCCACTGTACAATAAATAGATTTTAATATTTATAAAATTCTATCAGGAATTAAAATTTCTGTTAATCACAATTAGTTTAAGCTCAATTGTATATAAATTCTGAAAATTTTAGATCGTAAAAAAATCGTACCATATGTTACGAGTAATATCAAAAAGTAAACCTTCATTTTTTATTCCTAAAACAGAATTAATAATAAATTAGTATACTTTCTATGTAATGTAATGTATAAACATGATTTCTCTCATATATATACATATAAGTATATTAAAATATTAGAAAAGAAAAGGGAGTGAATTTATTATGAGTAAGTAACCAGTGCTATTAAATTTTGTTTCTTTTTTTTTTTTAAGCAATATAAAAACTTCTGTTTTTAGATCATTTTTTTTATATGTGTTTTTATTTAGTTTTAAACATTAATAATTTATTTTTTGATGATTAAAAATTCAATTTATTGATACAACCTTAATTTTACAATTATTTATATTGAAAGTCGTTAATTGTAATAAATATTTCTATGGTTTATGTCTTAAATGCATAAAATATTTTAATTTATTAATTTTAAATGAACTACTCACGACTTCATGGTTAAAAACTAAATATTTTTATTTCTCAAGTGTTTTACAATTTATGTTAGAATTTATTCAGGAACCATATTATAGGAAATTTATACAAGCGTTCAGTACTTTACAAACATTTTTGTGCTATTAGTGGTTTCATTTTCAAATTTGTTAGCGAATAACCCAACTCTGTTAAAAAATATTTTACATAATTTTTGATTGAGTTATATATTATTGAATGACTATCGAATAGTTCGAATAGTGGACAACTATCAAATAGTTCGATAGTTAATATTTATATTATATTATATTATGACCCACGAATCGCACACTGAATGAAAGTAACTCTCACTTATATCCTGTAGTGAATCAAAAAAAAAGAATAATATAAGATTTAATTTCATACTTTAATTGTGTTAATATTATATTAATTAAGGCGTTATTAATTTAGGGAGCTACTTTGACAGTTGCTCAAAAGAAATAAGTTAAATAGAATATGACGGGATTTTGATTCTTATTCGATCCACTACTTTATTGTATTAATAATATTATTATTCGGGGTATGAGTACGAGGGTCTGTAAGAAAGATAGAAGATGATAGAAAAATAAAGTGATCTTTATTTTATTAATATGGGATTTATCATAATTAATTGTCAATTCTTAAATATCAATAATGCCACGAGTTTTGACGGTTATCGATGATAGGTGGGATTGAGTCACCTCGTGTGTCTACCCAGAGTGGTATGGTGGCTATACATATGAACCTCCAACCTAACTCCTGAAATAGACACGTATCAACGATATAACTCTGCCAAGTAACTCTGTACAAACATTATCGATTTATTAAATTTACTTGGTATATTTATTATTATTGATAATCACTTGATTTTCCTGTATGCCTACTTAATCTATGTACTCATAATATTTAGTTTTAAACCTTATTTATTTTTGGTGAATTTATTAGATTCCTACCTTGATATTTTCTGCTATACTCTTAAATAAATAGATGTTGTTTTTTGTGAACAAATATAACTGTGTTGACGGCGGATCACTTCTTGCATATATTTCGTAGTGTGAAATGATCGAGCGCTGTGAGTACCTCTAGAAATATCTGATTGCATCTGTCTCAGAATGCTCTTTATTTTTGGCTTTTTATATTAAATTTGACCGTAGTTCAAAGGCAAGAAGTAATCCCCGACGCCACCGTTATTTCTTTAATAATCGTAATTTATTACATGTTATTTATTACATTTTCATCAATAATGATCTACATATTATAAAATATAATCATATCTCATATAATAATTTAGACATAGTTTATTGCCCTTCATCTTATGTGCTACCATTACATATTGTTTATTATTTCCTGTTTGTTTTATACAGGGTGATTAGTAAGTCAGGGTTTCTAGTAAACGGGTTTCTATTGTTCTCATTGTTACAAACAATGAGAACAATAGAAACCCGTTTCCTGACTTACTGAACACTCTGTATATATCTTATTTTTATTGGTATACATTTTATTTTGTGTGATTGATTGATTGAAGTCTTAAATAATACATTATGACATTAATGATCTATTGTGTATACAAATAATTTATTATGACATTAATGATGTACTATGTATATCATTACAATCCAACACACCTTTTAAAATGATCAAACTTTAATCTTTTATTATTTAGTTTAAATGCAAATAAGTGTTTAACTCATTTATTTATTTGTTTTAAATTACAATAACACACAATAAGATAAATTTTGTTGAAATAAATTAATATTTTCCCTTTATCATTAGAGTACTTGGGTAAAGTAAATGATTTTTAATTTTTAAAAAGTTACTTTTTAACTATTATTTTTTTTTTTTTTGTAAATTTGACCCTTTATCTGCCCACAGGGGGGATTTAAAAAGACAACTTTTTCACAAAAAATTAACTTTTTCAACTTAACTTTTGAAAATGTTCCGGAAGGTATGACACTTTTATATATATCTTAAATCAATGCTAATGTAATATACTTTAATTTAAAAAAAAAAATTTTGACCTTTGGACTTGTCTTCACGGCGAAAATGGCTACCAAATGCTATTTTCGTGTGAAAATTCTCGATTTCATTTTTTATATTAAATTTAACTTTATAATGCTATAACTTATTGAAAAGTGTATGGACCCACACAATTATTAAAGATATTAATAAGGAACCAGCAGATCATGTAGCTTTTGGAATAATCCACCAATTTTTTAAAATTAAACACTATCTAAAGATTTGCATCGAAGCGTTTATTTTTGATAGTGATTTTAATCACTGTCAGATATCATTATACTTGATCCAACTATACCACGGCACCACTGTGCCGCGACCCCCCTGTGCTGGGTTTTTTACTTCTAAACTTTACCTATTCGCCTTGCCCGAGAATCCACTAATGTTGTTTTTATGTGCTAAAATAATACAAGGATAAAAAATGTATGAATAATTAGACAATACTGCTATAAAATTACAATAAAAAATAGATGAAAATTTGAAATTTATATTAAAATAAGAAAATATAGTTATAACGACTTACTTTTTTAAAACCTCTAATC
Organism: Daktulosphaira vitifoliae; assembly: GCF_025091365.1. Taxonomy (NCBI): domain Eukaryota; kingdom Metazoa; phylum Arthropoda; class Insecta; order Hemiptera; family Phylloxeridae; genus Daktulosphaira; species Daktulosphaira vitifoliae. Next base: position 37,426,225 of record NW_026099572.1, on the reverse strand, counting down.
TAATAGATTATAGCTTTTATTGTAACTTCCAAATATGAAACATATTTGTTAATACAATATTATTTATACTTCTCAGAATTATTTTTGTATTTAACTAAGCTGTCTTCTTAATGGATCCTCGCGTGTGCCCGATAAAAAAATATTTATAGTTAACAAACATGGAGATGTAAAACAAATTATATTTTAATTTTAAATCATGTACCATGAAATCGCATTATACTCCTTATATAAACATATATATTATAATTTAATGTAATACATATATTCTATATAAACCAAATAAACTACACTAACCAACAAAAATGAAGTTTTCAGTTGCAGGAGTATGAGGGCTCATTTTTAAAAATTTTTGTTAGCTAAATCCAAATATTCCCTTAGAAGTTGCTTTATCAGCTGTTATTTTTAAGATAATACGTATATTTAATTTTAAAAAATGTGCAAGCATTTAAAGTGACCTACCTTTTATATGCATATAATTCCATATTCTAATTATGGCAGACGGTAAACATATTATCAATAGACTATTTTCAACTTGTTATAAAATAATTGTTCATGCAATTTTCAATATAACCTAATTTTTCCACTGGTTCGACAGTTTCATGTATTCTTTATATAACATTATTAAAATCAAATTTTAAAATAGCATTTCCATTTAATAATACTTTGTATTTATTGGTGCCCAAACCGGCTGTTAGGGGGACAGTTATCTTCTTGGTCAAAATACGAGGAGGGTAAAAGTATCATTTGGCCCCTTTAAAATTTAATTTGACAAAAAAACTATGGCTAAAAAAAATAATTTATCAATGTTAGTAGAAGAAATATTTGCAAATCTTTTTATATATTTTAATGAAACATTACACAAACGTTACTGAAATCACTAGAGAAATACAAGGAGAGGTGCCGTGGTGCATGTTGTTTGCTGATGATATAGTGTTAATAGGAGAAAATAGGGAGGGAATTAATCAAAGGCTAGAGGTATGGAGATCAGCTATCGAAGAAAAAGGTTTAAGAATAAGTAAAAGAAAGACAGTGTATATAGAGTACGAGTTTGGCAAAGGAGAACACAAGGTAGGTGAAATGAGGAGACCAGTGTAATAGGCGAGGACGTGATTGGAGAGATAGAAAGTTTTAAGTATTTAGGGTCAGTTGGGCAAAAGAGCAGTGGTATTGTAAGACATGTAGACAGAAGACTGATGTAAGACACAGGATTAAATGATGGGGTTGAAGTAAATATAGAAGAATTTAAAATAAAATTTAAATAAGTTTAACTTTGTATACTATGTCAAATATATTTATGAAAATGTATGTTCTCGTCTTGTAAATTATTTTAAAATAAAATAAAATACAAAACCCAGAATTTTAACATAAAAATAACATATTTTTGAATACGGCAGTCATTTTGACCATGAAGACAAGTCCAGAGGTCAAATTAAAGTATATTACATTAGCTTTAATTTAAGATATATATATATAAGTGTCAATATTTCTGGAATATTTTCAAAAAATAAGTTGAAAAAGTTCTACTTTCTTATATGCATATTTAAAGGTTTGAACCCCTCCTGTATAAAAAAAAATGGTCCCATTTTAAAAAAGTAATGTCGAATGAAAGAGGTACATATATAGTATTTATCATAAAAAATAGTATTGATCCATACATTTTTTAAAAGTTATAGCAACATAAAGTTAAAAAATGTAAAATATAATATAAATATTTTTCACAAAAATTCGGCAGTCATTTTCACTATAAAGTCCAGAGGTCTAACTTTTTTTTCAAACCAAAATATATTACATTAGTTTAAATTTAAGATATATATAAAAGTGTCAGTATTTCCGGAACATTTTCAAGAGATAAGTTGAAAAAGTTTACCCCAATAAGACTGAAGAGATAAACCGAAAAAGTATTTATTACTTGATAAATCGAAAAATATATATTTTAAATAATTAAATAAGCCAAAAAATTTATCTAAAGTATTTTTTGTACTATAAGTAATTTAAAATAGATAACTCTGTAATTGAAAAACTTATATTATGCATTAGTTGAATAATTTTTTTAAATAGTCATCATCATTAAAACTATTGGTCTATGACGTTATTCCCAATTTTAAAACAGCAAAATAACATTTTTCATAAACTATTAAAATAATCATAATAAGTATTGACTCACGATGTACTAGCAAAAATTTAATGTTCAATTAATCAAAGTTGAATGTTTACACAATTATCATAATTTATATCTTCGTATGTCTTTCGGTTTACGAATTTATATTCTTTTATAATATAATAATATACATAATATTATATACTATAATTTTTATAGTCATAGTCATGTATAACATAAATTTTGAAAAATTAGGACACAACATTTAAATTTTATACCTACGCCCCTACAAATGATGCACAAAACATACGCTTGGATACTTACGTCTTAATTTTTTAATTACGCATTTAAAAATCAAAAATTTGTGATATCAATAAGCATTCAATATTGTTAAACGTACATTTTTTTGTAATATATAACAACTTAAATTTAAAAAAAATATATTGTTTTCAAGTGTTATACTTAATTAACCTTATGTAATTATAGATTAGCCAAATACCCCTTCTATAAGTTATGCATGAAAATAAGTTATACCTACAATAAATATCTACACCCCTACAAGTAAGGTATGTGAAATGTTAGAAGAGCCGAATTTGAAAAAAATATTTTATTGATTGTAAATAATTTTATTGTTCATAGCTTCAATTTTGTTTACACAATTGTATATGTTTAAATTGCCAAATACGATTGCTTTTACATGAAATTTACCATGTTTTCATGAAATTACAATACTATTTTAATCGATGTTTTAAATGTATACTATTTTATATTAATATTTTTAAGTACATAGAAATACACAGCTACGTCAGGCACGATAGGTGTTTTGCAGAAAAGTTTTACTTTGGAATCAGTATACCAAAAATATAATAAAAATTTATTATTAAAATAAGTAAAATTCAAACAGAGTTTGTAGTAAAATGTATTGGGTATAAGGTTGAAATTTGTTGACTAAGGTCTAACTTAATGATATTACAATTTTTTTATAATAAAAACTACTAATAAATTCGTTACAATCAAATTAGACAATTTTTTAGTCAAAAGCACAGTATTGTTCATTCACAGGCAGTGCTCCTTCACTGATGATACTACCCTATGTTGTTTTTTTCTATAATGTTCATTTACTTCTATCAATTCTTGAATAAAAAATATTTAATTCATTGTTAATTTTTATCAATTATTTATTGTTTCACGAGAAAAAATGATGTCTAATTTCCTTAGAACTTAAACAGTTAAATAGACTTAATGGCAAAATAATTACTGAAATTAAGTCATAATGGTTTTAAACGATTTATTTTATCTAATAAAATAAAAATTGTTCAATTTAAGAAAATAACTAATCGATAACAATTTTTGGAAGTTATTAGCAATTTAAAATATAGACTCATGGTGGAGGCTATATTTTTATTATTAGTAATTTCTCGACCATATTCCTCCTGCCTAAGTACAAAAATTTGAATATCTTCTGGTTCAAAAATTGCTTTTGAATAGTCATTTTCTTATATGGTTCATTTTCTATTTTTAAGCTAGTTTCAAATCTTGTTATAAACTAACTATTAAAATAATACATCTGAAGTTTTTAACATTTTTAAATATAGATTGGAGTAAGAGCGTGGCAAAAAAATTCGTGATGAAATATCATAACTCATACCTCACTTCCACTCTATATTTTGAATTTTTATCGATCACTAATTTTCTCAAATAGATTTTTATTTTATAAACTAGTTAAATATGTATGTTTCCATTTAAAAAATAAAGTTGACACTTATAAGGTAAAAGGATTTATTTGATAAATCAAAAGATCTTTGAAACTAAAAAAATACCATTGTAAGAAGCCTAAAAGAAAATTAAATAAGTGGTATGAGGGAATAAAATAATATGTAGTAAATATATAATTTAATAATATAAAATAAAATAAAATATGATGAAATAATATGTGGTTAAGTATGGCACAAAATATAAGGGTTTAATAATAAAAAGAGGTATAGAAAGGTGAGTAAACGTTGGCTGAGCACACAAGGGTAATGGTTAAATATATAAAATAAACACAAACGTTTATGACAAAATAGTGGATTGATCTCGGGGTTTAATAATGTTAATTAAATTATGTTAAATATTCCTTACAACATTTTATAATTTATCTTAAAGGTTTATTACGCAATAGATTATTTGTGATTTTAAAGCATAAATAAAACTTGTACTTGCCTTGTTCCTATGTAACGTAACGATATTTTAAACAATCTAACGTTCATTCTGAATTTCACACGCTATACTCTACGCTTTGTATAGTCAATATGGCTGTTTAGAAAAACGATTTAATTTTAAATGAAAAGAGATCATTACACAAAGTCTAGTATTTTTTTACATGTAAATTCTATACAATATATTTTTATTATAAATATAATTTAATAGTATACTCTTATTTAATTTTGTTGAATAAGTATCCTTTTGATAAATTGTATTTAATTGAAAGTTCGACACCAATATTTTTTAAACCTCTGACCCGGCCAAAACAAGATTCAAAAATATTTATATCTATGTAAAAATTTTATATGGCGGTATTGTGATGGTCCAATATGTCCTGGTACTGACGCCTTGAAATTAGACGGCACGATAATCACCAAGACAAAAATTAAACACCAAAAATATATTCATAAATTTCTTTACGTTGTTTGCCAGCACGATGTTTGTTAGAAGAAAGACATTAGCAACGAGACTAGCTACCCAAAATAAAATATCTATAAAACCAAAATTGACTTTAAAATTAATTTGAAATTCCTTTAAATTTGAAAAAAAAAAGTAGGTCCTATAGAGTGAAAATCTCGAGCAGTGCGACGCATGTTTTCTGTAATTTGAAATTAATGAAAAAACTGCTTTTATTAGGAAAAATTGGTTTTTATAATCAGAAAAAGGTTTAAAAGGGTTTAATACACTTAAAATTTTTAATATCAAATATGAGATTAGAAAATTATAACATAATAAAAAAATAGTTCGAATATAAATTTGCAACTCTAGAAATATGATATAAAAAATGTAATATTTCTTGTATATTTTATTATATAATAGTTTGAAATTAAAAATACTCATTCAGTTAGATAAATAAAACTATACTTGATAATACAAGCGTCAATAATAAATATAAAGTAGAAAAAATTACATAAAACTTTTTTACAAAATTGTTAGTCCAATACAAAGTCTTGCTAATTTTATTTATTTACACGTAGAAGGAAACAATTGTATAACGTACAAATCTATTTAGGGTAAAATATTAATAGAAAACAAATATTATCCTCCAACAAAAATTGAACACAAAATTAAAGAACCAATGGAAGCTATGAACATTCTTATTACTAACACAATGGAAGAATATAAAATAGAACTTAATGCCGATGAAAATAATAAAGAAGAATGTAAAATAATTAATTTTATGCTATGAGTGTATTTTTTACACCTGCAATTTTGAACTCTAAAATTTTATTTTCAATACAATTACATAGATTTTTTTTTAAATTGTTATTTAAACTTTTTTATTAGCTTCGATGCGAAGCTGAGAAGGTATTGGTTTTACTAAGATGTCTTTTTTTTTTTTGTGTCTGTTACCACTTTTTCAAANTTTTTTTTTTTTTTTTTTTTTTTTTTTTTTTTTTTTGTGTCTGTTACCACTTTTTCTCAGCTCTCACCGAACCGATTTCTTTCAACGATACGTCAAAAGATCACAAATCGTATCTAGTCGAAGACATTACCCTTTAAAATTGAAAAATTTTCCCTCGTTCCCCGTAAATGGGGGAAACCTCCAAAAAAATTACAAATTTAAAAATCGCTAATTTTTTCAATTTTTTCAATTTTTCTTACTAAAAACTGCCGTAACTTTTTCAAAAATGAACATATGAATATAATTTTTTTTTTATAGATGCTTGATGACTTTACCTATCATTTGGTATATTTTTTTTGTAAATTTGACCTTTTTTCTGCCCACAGGGGGGATTTAAAATGACAACTTTTTCACAAAAAATTTACTTTTCCAACTTAACTTTTGAAAATGTTCCGGAAGGTCTGACACTTTTATATATATCTTAAATTAAAGCTAATGTAATGTACTTTAATTTGAAAAAAAAAAATTTGACCTNAAAAAAAATTTCGGACTTTATTTTATCTTCATGGTGAAAACAGACATTAAACTTAATAAAAAAAATACGATTTTTGTAAAAAAATTCTTTTTTATATTTTTAACTTTATAATGCTATAACTTTTTGAAAGATCTATGGATCAATATAAATCTTTTTTTTGTAGATGCATGATGTCTTTACCTATCATTTGGTATAATTTTTTTATAAATCTGACTTTTGCCTGCCTACAGGCGGGGATTCAAAATGACAACTTTTTCACAAAAAATTCACTTTTTCAACTTAAATTTTGAAAGTATTCCGGAAAGTCTGACACTTTTATATATATATTAAATTAATGCTAATGTAATATACTTTAATTTGAAAAAAAAAAATTTGACCTCTGGACTTGTCTTCATGGTGAAAATGGCTATCGAATGCTATTTTTGTATGAAAATTTTATTTTTTACATTTTTAACTTTATAATGCTATAACTTATTTTATATAACACAATTTTTTTCTGAGAAATAATATTTTTTAATAAACCCTTTTTCGTTCGACATACTTTATCTTAATCGAGATATTAATAAGGAACCAGCAGATCATGTAGCTTTTGGAATAAAACACCATTTTTTTTTAAATTTAACACTATCTAAAGATTTGCATCGAAGCGTTCTTTATGATAGTGATTTTAATCACTGTCAGATATCATTATACTTGATCCATCTATGCCACGTCACCACTGTGCCGCGACCCCCCTGTACTGGGTTTTTTAAAATTAAACATTATCTAAAGATTTGCATTGAAGCGTTTTTTTTTGATAGTGATTTTAATCACTGTCAGATATCATTATACTTGATCCATCTATTCCACGTCACCACTGTGCCGCGACACCCCTGTGCTGGGTGTATTTTTTTTTGCTTAAAAATATATTAATAATGAATATTTGAAAAAAACATCTATATTATTTATTCACACATGTTTTTCTTGACAGTTTACAAAAATTAATTCTCTCCAAGATTATTTATAACTGAATTTCCACGATGCATGATCAGGGCTGGATTTAGTGGAGGGCTGTGTGGGCTGCAGCCCAGGGGCCCCCACAAATGTGATAATAATTGTTATTAAATAAGTAAAAAAATATATTTCCTTGTTTGTGTATAAGGGGCCCCCACAATGCATTCCGCCCAGGAGCCACCACTTACCTAAGTCCGCCCCTGTGCATGATTGTTCAAAATTATGTTATTACATTAATACAAAACTAAAAATAGCCCAATTAATTTTATTGAGCTAAATTATGTAAAAGAATATATATAAACCATTTTTATTTAAACCACAAACATTTTATAATTAAAATTTTGAATTAAAAAAATACAATTACCAAATTATTTTAAAATTATACATACACAGTATTGACGTGGGATAGTTGCGCCAAGAATAGACGACAGTGATTAATGTCGCTATCATAAGAATTACTTTATGCAAATCTATAGATAATGTTTAATTTTTAAAAAATAATGAATTATTCAAAGAGAAAAATAAACTCTTATTCCCTTATTTATATCCCGATTACAAGTTTTATGATTTGTAAGTGTTATATATGAATAAATATTTATTATAGTAATTAAATATAGTATGAAATTGATTTTTAATAATTTAGTATTGTAATTATTACGTACAAATTATAAAGTAGATATTACATTTATGGCAAACATGTATAAAAATTAAAGGGCTTGATGCAATATTTTTCAAAAAAAAAATATTGTTTGTTACTCATAAATGAATTTATTGATCTATAAAGAATTTTCTTCAGGGACATTTCTAAACCAATTTTTGTGCCTATTTCATATCTGCAATTAGAGTCTTTCTGTTATTTCTAAGTTTTTATATTATTATTAATTATTAAAAAATGAGATTTAACACACACAAATAAAATTAAAAACAAAAAAAAAATTATTTTTTAATTGTTTCTGATTTTGATTTTTAATATGTTAAAAATAACCAGTGCAAAATGACATTTTTAACTTATTTTTATTTTATTTTTGTTTTTTTAGCTTCGATGCGAAGCTGAGAAGGTATTAATTTTACCATGATGTGTTTATTTATTTATTTATTTATTTTTTTTTTTTGTGTCTGTCACTACTTTTTCTCAGCTCTCACTGGACCGATTTCTTTTAACAATACGTCAAAAGATCACAAATTGTATCTAGTTGAAGACATTACCCTTAAAAATTTAAAAATTTTCCCTCGTTCCCCGAAAATGGGGGAAATATCCAAAATAATTACAAATTTAAAAATCGATAAATTTTGTCATTTTTTCCACTTTTTTTTCTTAAAACTTCTTAAACTTTTTCAAGAAACAACAAATCAAAATAATTTTTTTTATACTAAAATCTTAGATATTTACCTTTCATTTTATATCATTTTTTTGAAAATCTATCACTTAACCTGCTCATTGGGGGGGATTTAAAATAGCAATTTTTTTACAAAAACTAACTTTTTCAACTTATTTTTTGAAAATGTTCTGGAAATACTGCGTCCTTCAAACATATATCAAATTAAAGCTTATTTTATGTACTATAAATTAAAAAAAAAAATTTGTCCCAACACTTTATCTTTTACATTTAAACGGCTGCCGTAGTTAAAAAAACACTATTTTTGTGTAAAACTTTCGATTTTAAATTTTCAACTTAAAATGCTTTAACTTTTTGAAAAATGTATATATCAGCACAAATTTTTTTTTCTAAATACATTATAAGTATATATTTTATTTGACATGCTTTTTATTAAAATTAGACAATTTCCCCTTATATAGGGGGGGTTCAAACTTTGAAACATTGTATAAAAAATAGAACTTTTTCAACTGAACTTTTGAAAATGTTCCGGAAATACTGCGTCCTTTAAACATATATCAAATTAAAGCTTTTTTTATGTACTATAAAATGAAAAAAAAAAATTTGTCCCGACACCTTATCTTCTATGTGCAAATGGCTGTCGAAATTATAAAAAAAATGTAATATTTGCGATAAAAATCACCTTTTATAACGATGTTTTTTGTACTTAAAACTGCCATAACTTTTTCAAATATTAACTAATCAAAATAATATTTCTTTATATTGAAACCTTAGGTAATTTTCTTTCATTTGATATCATTTTTTTTTGAAAATCTAACACTTATTCTGCTCACAGGGGGGATTTAAAATAGCAACTTTTTTACAAAAACTAACTTTTTCAACTTAATTTTTGAAAATGTTCCGGAAATACTGCGTCCTTTAAACATATATCAAATTAAAGCTTATTTTATGTACTATAAAATGAAAAAAAAAAATTTGTCCCGACACTTTATCTTCTGCATGTAAACGGTTGCCGTAGTTAAAATAGTTAAAAAAACACTATTTTTGGTTAAAACTTTCGATTTTAAATTTTCAACTTAAAATGCTTTAACTTTTTGAAAAATGTATATATCAGCACAAATTTTTTTTTCTAAATACATTATAAGTACATCTTCCATTTGACATACTTTTTATTAAAATTAGACAATTTCCCCTTATACAGGGGGGGTTCAAACTTTGAAACAAAAAGTAGAACTTTTTCAACTGAACTTAGAACTTTTGAAAATGTTCCGGAAATACTGCGTCCTTTAAACATATATCAAATTAAAGCTTATTTTATGTACTATAAAATAAAAAAAAAAAATTTGTCCCGACACCTTATCTTCTATGTGCAAATGGCTGTCGAAATTAAAAAAAAACTTTTTCAAATATTAACTAATCAAAATAATATTTCTTTATATTGAAACCTTAGGTAATTTCCTTTCATTTGATATCATTTTTTTTTGAAAATCTAACACTTATTCTGCTCACAGAGGGGATTTAAAATAGCAACTTTTTTACAAAAACTAACTTTTTTAACTTGACTTTTGAAAATGTTCCGGAAATACTGCGTCCTTTAAATATATCAAATTAAAGCTTATTTTATGTACTATAGAATTAAAAAAAAAAATTTTCCCGACGACCTATCTTCTAGGCGCAAATGGCTACCGTATCCAAAATTATGCTATTTTTTTATTAAAATTCTGGGTTTTGTATTTTATTTTATTTTAAAATATCTTATTAGGGGAATAACTGACTTTCATGAATATTATATAATTTAATTGACATAGAATAAAGTTCATAAGACATATGAAATTAAACTTATTACAATTTTTTTACTTTTTTAAAGTCGAAAAAATAATTTTTAGATTTGAGTTAGCTTAAATAGCCAATTTTATCATGTAACATAAGTAACGAACAGTTGCCGAATGGGTAACACCTGTATCCTACACGCTTAGGGTACGAAATTCAAATCCGNGATCTTTAACGCCTAGGGTACGAGGTTCAAATCCGTCTGTGACTTTTAATATTTTGCATTTTTTTTTTGAGTTAGAATAGAATTTTCAAATCATTTGATATTTATCTCATTTAGATTCAATAATTTTAATCAATATAAAGGATCTTATCACTATCGTCTCCCCTCGTGAGAAGAAATGTATATTCATTTTAATATTATTTTACTATGTGGTTCTTTTTGTGGCTACGATTTATTTTGCCAACCCTCACTAGACCTACTTTTTAAACAATACGTCAAATGATTCATTTAAGTATATGATATTTAAGTTAATGATTAGTTTAAGTTATTACTCTTAAAAATCAAAAAAATATTCCTTATTCAAATAAAAAGTAGCTTAACCAGCTTTATCCATACAAACAATTAAAATCATTAATTTTTAATATTCTTAAAGTATTTATTGTCGAATTAGATTTGATATGATAAAAGTATTCAAATACAAAAGTAAATAATTTTACTTTATAATTTAGTAATTTTTTAACTCTATTTGTGTGTGCTACTACCAGTCTATAATATGCCAATTTTTTTGTAATATGTTGCTATATAAATTATAAATTTAAAAAAAAAATTATTTTTAGTTTCACCTGAATTTAACGATGGATTTTTACAATTATAATTATATTTTATAATACGCTCAATTGAGTAAATCTTTTTAACTACTTTGGTTTGATTGGTTCATTTAATTAAAGTAAATTATTAAAATTAATTAAGTTCTGAATATTTCAATTGCAGAATTTTTTTAAACACCAAAAGTTATTAGGATATGATTACTATTCTTTCTATTTCAGTTATCTATTACGATAAAAATGCAAAAAAATCGAATTTTTCTGATAAATGTACTGTAAATAGTAATTATAAAATTTCCTGATTGCATATTAATCTTAAAAATTTCATTTTTCTCTATTTAATAATGTCACTTTCAAACTTGCAAGTTGAACTATAAGTTATGGTAACAAATTCATTTTTTAGCTTCGATACGAAGCTGAGTAGGTATTTTTCATTAAAACTTTCACTTTAAAAGACAATAAAAAATAGGTTCAAAATGATTACCTTTAACATATTAAAAATCAAAATCAGTATTAATTTAATACAATTTTTTTTGTTCTTAATTATTTTTTTTTATATGTAAATACTTATTTTTTAATAATAAGTAATAATATTAAAACTTAGAAGTAATAGAAAAAGTTTAATTGCACATTTGAAAACATCACGAAAAGTTTATTTAGAAAAGTATATTTTTTTTCTGATGAAAGTTCCTTTTGTTTAGTGTATTTATTCATAAGTAACAAAATTTTTTTATTAAAAAGTATTGCATAAATTCCTTTAAATTTGTATACGCATTAAAAGTATATGAATATACAACTCCTTTTTATTTTTATAATATCTCCGTAAAAATTACAATATTATATTATTGAATACCACTTTCATACTCAATTTAATTACTGTAATTATTATGTATTCATATATTATAGTTATAAATCGGGGTAAAATTAAGGGAATAAGTGTTATTGTTGTTTTTGAAATAATCTACCAATTTCATTTTTTTCTATTTAATAATATCTATTTCAAACTTGCAAGTTGAGTTAAAAGTTATGGTAATAAATTCATTTTTTTTTTATTAAAACTTTCACTTTAAAGAACAAAAAGAAGTAGGTTCAAAATGATTACTTTTAACATATTAAAAATCAATAATAATTTGAAAATAATTAATTATAAAAATTATATAATATATAATTAAACTAATTACTAATCTGGATATAATTAAGGAAATAGGAGTTGATGTTGGGTTGGGTTGGTTACATTTTAAACTTTATAATTCTATAACTCATTGAAAAGTGTATGAATCAACACAATTTTTTTATGAGAAATAATATTTTTTAATAATCCCTTTTTCATTCGTATTTCTTTATCTTAATCAGGGTATTAATAAGAAACTAGCAGATAATGTAGCTTTTGTAATTATCCACCAATTTCTTAGAATTAAACACTATCTACTGATTTGCATCGAAGCGTTTCTTATGATAGTGATTTTAATCACTGTCAGATTAAATCTATACTGGACCCAACTATGCAACATCC
>NW_026099572.1:37364622-37409060 GCF_025091365.1 Daktulosphaira vitifoliae | reverse complement strand
TTTAAATTTGTATACGCATTAAAAGTATATGAATATACAACTCCTTTTTATTTTTATAATATCTCCGTAAAAATTACAATATTATATTATTGAATACCACTTTCATACTCAATTTAATTACTGTAATTATTATGTATTCATATATTATAATTATAAATCGGGGTAAAATTAAGGGAATAAGTGTTATTGTTGTTTTTGAAATAATCTACCAATTTCATTTTTTTCTATTAAATAATATCTATTTCAAACTTGCAAGTTGAGTTAAAAGTTATGGTAATAAATTCATTTTTTTTTTATTAAAACTTTCACTTTAAAGAACAAAAAGAAGTAGGTTCAAAATGATTACTTTTAACATATTAAAAATCAATAATAATTTGAAAATAATTAATTATAAAAATTATATAATATATAATTAAAAGAATTACTAATCTGGATATAATTAAGGAAATAGGAGTTGATGTTGGGTTGGGTTGGTTACATTTTTAACTTTATAATGCTATAACTCATTGAAAAGTGTATGAATCAACACAATTTTTTTATGAGAAATAATATTTTTTAATAATCCCTTTTTCATTCGACATACTTTATCTTAATCAGGGTATTAATAAGGAACTAGCAGATCATGTAGCTTTTGTAATTATCCACCAATTTCTTAGAATTAAACACTATCTACAGATTTGCATCAAAGCGTTTCTTATGATAGTGATTTTAATCACTGTCAGATTAAATCTATACTGGACCCAACTATGAAACGTCCCCACTATGCCGCGACCCCACTGTGCTGGGTTTTTTTTTAGTTTATAATAAAAAAAAAATGAATTTATTACCATAACTTTTAACTTGCAAGTTTGAAATTGATATTATAAAAAAGAAAATTTTATGAGAATTAAAAAATGGTATTGTTAAGAATAAAAATGCAGTCAGGAAGTTTTATAACTGCTATTTACAATAAATTTTTTAGAAAAGCTCAATATTTTTGTTTACAATTTTATTGTAATAGAAATCATAGTAATCATTTCTAATTAACTTTTGGTGTTTAAAAAAATTCTACAATTGAATTATTCAGAACTTAATTAATTTTAATGATATACTTCAACTAAATGAACCAATCAAAAAGTTGTTAAAAAAATCTACCCGATTTAGTGTATTATAAAATTTTATTACAATAGTAAAAATCTATTGTCCAATTTTTAGAAAATAAATTGGTATATTATAGACTGATAGTAGCACACACAAATAGAGTTAAAATATAATTATTTATATTGATATACTGCTCATAAGACCTTGATATGTATTATGTTTGCTTGTTATGTATTTTTTTAATTAAAATGATTTTTTTTTATTTAGTCTATATGCGAAACTTTAATTTCATATATGAAATAGGCACAAAAATTGGTTTAGAAATGTCCCTGAAGAAAATTCTTTATAGATCAATAAATTCATTTATGAGTAACAAACAATATTTTTTTTTTGAAAAATATTGCATCAAGCCCTTTAATTTTTATACATGTTTGCCATAAATGTAATATCTACTTTATAATTTGTACGTAATAATTACAATACTAAATTATTAAAAATCAATTTCATACTATATTTAATTACTATAATAAATATTTATTCATATATAACACTTACAAATCATAAAACTTGTAATCGGGATATAAATAAGGGAATAAGAGTTTATTTTTCTCTTTGAATAATTCATTATTTTTTAAAAATTAAACATTATCTATAGATTTGCATAAAGTAATTCTTATGATAGCGACATTAATCACTGTCGTCTATTCTTGGCGCAACTATCCCACGTCAATACTGTGTATGTGTATTTTTAAAATAATGTCGCAACTGTATTTTTTTATTTCAAAATTTATTTGACATATCATTAGGTTATATTTTTGATAAAAATAATTATATATAAAAAGGATATTGTTATGTTATTTTGTAATATAATAAAAATATAGCTTATTGAAGCTATAATTGATTAAAACACTTTAATAAACTTCATTAAAATCGTTTCAAAATGACCTTAGAAAGCAGTATGTTAAAAAATTTCTTTTATAATATTATAAATTGTTAGATTTAATGAATGAAATGTAACTTGTGAAAAAATAACAATCCTCAGTTTGAATAATTGCTCTATTCGGTCGTCAGATTTAAACGCTTTAATTTAGTGATGTGAAACTTGTACAAAAAACTTATTTATTTATGATTTTAGTTTGGAACTTACTCAAAAAGATTTATATAAATTAATAATAAAAAATTGTATAAATACATATAGATATCTATTGAAATTTTTTAGCAATGGCCCTGTTATATCATTTTTAAATGAAGAATATTGTAAAAGAGAAAAAGGAAAAATATCAAGTCGCACCAATGTATTTTACCCATTAGCCAACCACTGATATGCTTCAATCCATTAAAATTCCTTTGGGATTTTTAATTTAAAATAAAATTTAACATTTAAATTCATGTCAAATAATCACAAAACTATTACACTCTAAATTTAAAAAAAAAACAAGTAAAATTTTTATTTTAAAAACAATAACTTAATGAATTACAAATAAAATAAAATAAATAATAATATATTATTATACGTAATATTTAATATCCTGTGAAAATTAGCATTAATAAATGAAAATTTTGTGTTTCTTATAGTTAGCTGCTCGTTGAGTTTGGTTTGTTTTGCTGGATTTTGTAGTCTTCATTGTTAGTTGAAACTTTTCCATACAATAAACCAATCTTTGCTTATTCGAAGGAATCTGTTCCATATTGTGAAATACTTTGAGATCTCTAGTATATTGAAGTTCTTGGGGCAGATGTGGATGACTGGAAGTAATGTGCATTAATTGTTGGTTGGTTGTATGATCCAGAAAATGGGTTTTGTCTGTGTGCATTTATGTTAGATGTTTGTCCATAAGCTCTAGAAGCAGAAATTTGTCCATAAGAACCAGTATTTGGTGCTTGGTTGTAGACTTCAGATTCTTGACTATATGGAGCTGAACTACCGTTTTGTCCATACGAACTCTGCTGTTGAGCAGCTTCTTCTGCAGCATTTTGCTCTAAAGATTGAAGGATTTCCGCTGGAATTGGAGGTGATGTCGGTAGATGATCTCCTTTTGCAACAAATCCATTTTCATCGGCAGTATATGTAATGGTAATTATTTTTCCATCTTCACCTGGATAACTATATGATCCATAAACTGATTGAATTCCTTCTGGACCACCTGGCTTTAATTGTCCGTATTCAGAGGCCGAAATACCATTACCTGTTTCATAGCTAAAATATAAATGTTTGTTAAATAATATATTAACTTATGTGACAATATAATCAATCAGTATAGCAGTTGTAACCACCTATATGAATAAGATCCATCTCCTAAATTTTGTTGACTATTCTGAGACAAAATTGGAGTGACTTCTTCTGGCCCGGCAATGTTTCCTGGCGCAAAAGCATTAAATCCATTTTCTGCAGGTTTGTATAAATCGGAGGAATCAGAAGAAGCTTTAAGCAATTCAGTATTAGAGATAGGTTTTTGGTATAAAAACGAAGATGATGAAGGTTTTTGTAAATTTCGCTGTCCAGATTGTTGGAAATGTTGAGATTGATATTGTGGAGAAGTAAATGATGGATTTAACAATGCAGCACTAGTAGACGATTTTGAGTTATAAGGAGACAAGGTGGACTGATAATTTAACTTTGAATTTTTTTTAAAAGAAGACACAACAGGCGTAGATTGCAAAGAAGAACCGCCAAATTTGTGGATTATTGCGGGTGAAACATTAGATTGGTATACAAATTGTGAGTTTTTTAAGTAAGATGGAGGTACTGCAGTAGGTTGGTAAGCCGAAATCCCTGACTGATAACCTGGTTGATAATTTGATTGAATATTTGACGGATAGCCAAATAATACTGCAGGCTGATAACCAGACTGAATACCAGATTGTTGAATAAAAACAGGTGCCGATGGAGCTAAATAAGATAGTTGATTTTGCCTGACACTAGATTTATAAGCAGATGAAGTTCCTGTAGAATATGTTGGATATGAAGACAAAGATTTTGGATATGATACACTATTTTTTTGGTATGATGCAGCTGACAAAGATGGTGTAGTTGAGGTTCCGTATCCAGAATAAGCTTTAGATTCATAGCCTTGAGTTTTAGCCACTATATAAGCGACAAATGCTATGATAATAAACTGAAAAATAAAATTATTATTTACATTAGCATAATAGTTAAGTAAATTGTTCTTTTGATTTTTAAATTTGTATTTGAATGAACATAACTATAGAATTAATATAACAGAAAAAAGTATCTTCGTCACCATTTATGTATAAATAATTTTTGTTTTCTTTATTTAAATGAATATTTATATTATTTATTAATAACCATTAATTTCTACTAATTAATTAACTACTATACATAGGAATAAGGTGGTTTTAGGTAATTTAATAGTTTTTTAAAACGGCTATATCTCATTTCTGCCTTCCTTAAAATGGATTTTATATAAAATGTATATGATTTTTTTTTTAAATTTAAATGGACTAAGCCTTCCCTCCCAGTTATTCATCTACAACAATGCTATAGCTTAACCATATAATTTTAAAATTGTTTATACATTAAAAAAAATGTTTTATTTAATTTAATTGTTTTAAAAATTAAAATGCTAGATGGCTAAACAACTAACTAGACTTGTTTTGTAACATTAGGTATGTTTTATTTTGTACGTAAACAATTAATGAAGCTCACGAAATATTTTGTAAGATATTCATACTTTTTTTACTGATTTCGCATTTACATTTTATCAGATTTATTATTTTTATCCCACTGAATGTTTACAGTTATAATAAATTATTGAAAAAACTACTAACTTTTAAGTCACTTGGAACTGTTATTTTTCAATACTCAATATAATTTTTTATATCTCTTAAATATTTAAAGATATGCAAGAAATTGGTTGGTTTTTGATATCTTAAATAATATTAATGTTTAAGTTTATTCCTTAAAATTTGAGAATAGGCAACATATTATTTCAATGAATTTCACAAACAGTTCAAACTCGCCATAAAGTTTAATAAAGTGCTGGGCCAACCTAGTAATGAAAAAGAACTTGAAAATAAAAAACATTTAAATTCTTTTTCCAAAAATAATACTTAGAATCTCTTTCTGTTTACTACGCAACAAAAAATACTGTGTCAAAACAATACAATAGAATTGAGTTACATTATATTTATTTATTTTTTAATGTATCATATGATAGTATATCGTCATTTATAGTGCAACAAAGCGAATCTTAGTTTTAAAACATTATAACGATGATCAAAAACAAAATTGAATTGTATCTTTAAATACAATAGGTTATTATTATTTTTTTAATAATTCACAATAACATTACAAGCCCTCCAAAAAAAAATACATAGGAATAATGTTCAAAAACCATTATTATATCATTAATGATTGAAATTAAAATTGTTCAAATTTTAATATAAGTATTGTTGCAGTATAAGAGAAGATATATTAAATAGTGTAATAGTCACTAATATTCAGAATATTATTTTAATTGAAATAAAATATTTAACACACACAAATTGCACGAATCTTTATTCAACTATAAAAGTAAAGCATATATTAAACCTTGTATGAATAAATTTAAATATTGCTCTGGAGTGATTATTAGTCTCAATGGAATTGTACTATTTAATTTTTATAACAATATTTCCTAAAAATTAATTAAAATAAACCTCTAAATAATTTTTTACAATATCTTAAATTTACAAATATACATTTATTTTTTAAGACCATATTATTTTGCATTTTATGAGACATTGAACTCTAAAAATCATTACACCTGTATGATGGCCATGAATTTATCAACTTCTTCAAACGAGTCTAATTTGACCCCGCCTCTGCAATAGTATTTAATTTATAAAATTGTAAAAGGGCGGAGTTTTTTTATTTTTATATATATATATATATATAATTATAACTCATGAATATATTATATGACAAGCACTAAATATTATCTTCTTAAATATATGGAATGTATCAAACTTATAAATTTTGCGTAAGCTATTCTTAAGCATATTATTTATATAGCTTATTCGCAATAATCGACTTCAAAAATTGCGATAAATTTTTATAAAATTTTGAGTGTTTTAAGTTAAATATGTTTTATATTTTTTAATATTAAATTAATATTTTTACTATAATTATAATTTTAAATCATATTAGCCACAAGTTGTCAATATTCATTATGTAATATCATGTTTAAAAAATATATTTATTATTATTATAATAAATTAATAATTAATAATTTTTTCTGTGATACGAACATTTTAACGTCTCATACTTAACAGGTACTTTAATAAACAATTAAAGTAATAATCAATTGTTAAGGTGGGAAGAAATGATGCAAAGATTAAACCAAATTTTAGATTAAGCATAAGAGAGAAATCGTGAAAAATCTTTACTAATGGAATGTTTTTGAACTAATGTAATATATAATTGATTTGTATTTGTTATTCTAATATTATGAATTTCCAATGATTCAATTGGATAGTATTTTTATTTGTTTATATTACATATCACATAAATATTACATAAATTAACGAGAAAAATTTAAATATCATTATTTTTTAAAAATGATAATATTAAGATATTGTTTTCTTACAAATAATATCGTTTCATCTATTTTAAGAAGATATCTATTTTTATGTAGTTAATATTGAGGACCAGACTATTAGACCCGTTGTCCTTCAATACACAGTTCCGTAAACAAACTTAAAGCAATGTAAGATACAATTCTTATCGTTTTATTTGTCGACCTTATAGCTACTTTTAATTTTAGTTAAAATATCATCGCTTAAAATTGTATAAGTTTAGCTAACAATTTTGAATTAATTTAAAACCAGAATAAATTTTTAAAAAATATAGTATTTAGTTAATAAAAAGTCTTAAAAATGAACTTGCACCCTTTCAATTACACACAGTTTAATAAAGAACGAAACTTATACCCTTTAACTGGATAATAAAATGTCAATGGATAAAAAATTGAACTTAAAATACATAAATTTAAGAAAATGGTTTCTATAATTTAATTATCAATATTAAATCTTATTATTATAAGATCATAAATTGTATGATTTATAAAGACATTTAAGTTTAAAAAATTGTCCGTTTTGTTGTTTAAAATATGCAAACTTATAACTTACAGCCTTCATGATGGTAATATATTGGTGTGTGGGAGTTGCACTAAAATCGAGTAACTTAAAATTAACTACAACGGATATTTCTGAACTGACAATGAAACTGTACCCACGATCGTATATATACTAATACAATGATGTAGTACCTTACTGAGAATAATACAGCTGAACAGCGCGAAGGTGGTGTTAAACTATTTACTCCCTCCATCTTGTGATCTAAGTTCATAGGATTTTGATTTACAATGACTTTAGTATGACATGCTAGACACGACAAGAAATAAACTAATTAGTACGGCCGCATTCGGGTGGCAGGTGTAGGACGTCGCCGTTTACTTTTTTATCAGTTGGTAATTAATCAATAAGTTCTTACTAGTGATAAGCTAGCATATGACTCAGTTCTACATGATAAATTATGACACTCCATTATAATATCAGAATGGATATTATTAATTTTATATACATAAAACATAAATAGAGTTAAAATTTAGCAAGAGGATAGTATATACAGTGTATTCATTTTAACAAATTTATGTTTTTAGTTAATTAAAAAGCCATTGCTCGGCTTGTTTTATAAATTACAACATGATCTCTTTTTGTAAAGTAAATCATACGAAAGTCAATAAATCTAACTCATGTGATGAGCTAATGATCGGAGAATTATATATATTTTTTAATTAGTTCGTGACTATGGTATTATTGAATAGAAAATAAACATTAGTCTGTTTTTGTACGACCTTGCTATTTAATTAAAAAAATTTTAATGTGATGCCATTAAATCTATAAAAAAAATTTTTCAATTTTTAGCTTTTAATTAGTATTTTTTAATTTTGAAACTTGAAATAAATTTCTTTGTTGTATCAATTAATAAATCAATGTTCAAGCTCATAACATGATTTGTAAGTCTGCGCATTGACATAAATTTCAAAATAAAGCATGTAGTTAATTTAAAAGTAATTGTAATATTCTCATATAACATATATCCCACTTAATCATACAATCCAGTAAAAACTATGTATATACTACACAGAGGCATATTTAAAACTCATATTAGGGGGCGGCGGTAAAAAATGAAAAAAAATTTAATTTTGATCTTTTTTTTGTAAAAAAATATTTTAAATATCAACCAAAAAAACAAAAGTAGATTAAATAAGGACCATGAAATTGAATAAATTAATATTTTGTTGATAACGTAAATCGAAAACAAATAATTTATTGTTAAATACTGTCATCATCATCATCATCTTATAATCTAAGGCAATGCCTTTTCGTTGACGTCACTCCTTTTTGTTTGACGCCAAATTCTTCAATAAAATAAATTTAGCGTTTAAACACTGTAAAAATAAAAAAAGACTTCCCTCTCATTTTAGTATAAACTACCATAAATATTATTAACTCAACACTTCATTCAAAAATTACATGTAGTTAAGATGAGTATAAGCGTAATATTGGTGATCTGGTCAATTAATAAAAGTAATCATTTAATATAAGCTGTTAGCGTACCACAAATGTTAACATTGAAATAATTTTCTTAATATTAATTTATTTATTTATTCTAAAATAAGTTATTAAGATGCAATTTTTATAAATAAAAGAAAAATAATATGAGTTATTTGACGATTTGATCCTATAGCATATTCAAAAACAAAAAATAATTTATTAATAGTAGATATAATTAGAAAATTTTATATTTTTAAAATAAAAACTGTTTATATGATATTTTAAATTAATATGTCAAAAATCAAATTATATTCGATAAATATTTTGTTTTCGTTGATATACAAAATCAAAATTATAATAGACAAATAGAATCTTTTCTCCCATTTAGTACAATAATAATGATTACCTATAAAAGTGTTAATGTATCGAATGATTTTACTCAAACCGTCTTCTCCATAGAGTCACTTAAGATATTATGACATTGATTAAACTATTTTAATTAATGATTATGATTAATTTAAATAAATTTGATGAATATTCATATAGCAATCTAGAAATCATAACTTTAAATAAATCTATGACTAATGATGGTAATACCAAAAATATGATCATGAAACATGTATTTCATTGTTTGTTCAATCGACTAAAATGATCTATTAAAGTTCAGATTACTCATTTTTCCGGCACGATTTAAAAACCTATTTATTATCAAATTAAAATCAATAATATGATACAGTGAAATAGAATATTATCAAGCTATTATAATATATACATAATACATTACTTAAGATAAAGATAATGCTATGATATTAGATAATAGTATTTCATTTCATAATACATTCAAAATATATTCAATATATTCTTATGAGCCACAGATATATCAAGTTAATTTTAAATAAAAATTATTTTTAAGGATAGAAGGAGTAACTTTTGAAAGTAAAAGGAAGCCTATTGTCATATTTTACTATTGAATAGAGAATAGTTTAAATAAAATGTTAACTGTTCAATAACCAGTTTTTAATAATACTTTTTGAGATATTAATTATTAAAGAGTTAGTAAAGGTGAGGAACGGTGTAATTATTAGTGATGCTCTATTTTTACCATAAAATACAGAATTCATCTACGTGGCATCCCTTATCACCTATAATTAAAAATTACATTAACTCAAAAAATAATAATACAAAACCGGTTATCGACCAGTCAAAATTTTATTAAAATCGATTCCCCATTTAATAGACAAAAATTATTTATTTATTAATTTACTCATTTAACTTTCAAAAGTTACCCCTAAAATCTAAAATATTTTTTTTCTTAAAATAAATTTCATAAAAATGAATCAAATTTTTATGAAACAATCATTATTTAATAAAAATAAGAAAGGTAGTGTATTTTATAAATCACAGTACATATAGAAACAAATTGTTACACAAACAAATAAACTAGTGTCATTATTTAAAACCACTAACCACTAACACCTTACTAACTAATTTAAAATACTTATACTTGTATTGTAAAAATGTATTGCATTAAATTATTATACAATGTATCAATTTTTAAATCATACACAATAAAATATTTGAAAGTTAAAGTTTTGTTGTAAATGAACAATTCAAGTTTAGTTGTAGCGGATATCACGGTAAACCGTGACAACATAAAAGGAAAATATGTTATTAATTCTTCGATGAATCATGATAATCATCATTTTTTTATTATTAAAATAATTTATATATCTTGCTTTTATTGAAGTAAACCTCTAAATCTATCATAAAATGAATTGTTTCTTATATTTCGAATAATCCCTGTCGTGACTTGATTTTTTCCTACAAAAATTCGATATAGATATTTACAAAAATATATATTTAATACCATAAGGCGGAATTAAACGCAAATTATTGAATGACCTTAAGTTAAGTTTATTTGCTAAAATATTTATCAAAAATCAACATTAACATGATACTTTATGAATTTTTTTTTATAAATGATACATAATAACACATATATGACTTCTGTATTATTGACTGGGAAAATATTTTTTTTTATACTTTTGTATTTACTTAAAAAACAAATTCATTCAACAAAGTCGTCTTTATTACACAAAAGAATTCCTTCCTTCAGTGTGCCTAAATATAGGAAATAAATTCTTAAATTGTCTTTAATAAATAATAACTTATATTAAAGTTAAAAAAACAATAAGGCAAATAAAATTTTAGTTAGACATAAAATAATTACTTTCAATTAAGTCAAGAAAAGTTTTCCTTGTGGAACATGGTACACAAAATGTTAAATACTTTTTTTTTGCAACGCACTCAATCCAACCGACTGAGTTTAAAGGCAATATGATTTTATTTGTTTTGGGTTATTTCAAATAATTTTCATTATAATGTATTTATTATTTCTTTCTGTCGAAATACAATAATCAATTAGATGATTTACTACTTAAAAAACAATGCACAATACATGATTTTATAAATTACTAATGTTTTATTACACATACAAGTATTGCAATTTGTCATTTTATAACAACAATTCTGAATTCTTACTAGTTATTATAAGTTTTGTGTTTATACCTATTTCATTCTACAAAAATAAAAACAGTACATAAAAGTAGTCGTGATTTTGTGAAACAGTTTTTTATATTCTATCGTCATTAGTTACACATTTACCAAGGTTAGTGTGCTAAATTTGAAAACAAATGTACCCGATAGTTAAAGGCAGATTACATTCTGTTTTATATAAAATAATTATAATATACTTATGTCGAATGAAAAGTTAACCACCCACTTAAAGAAATTAAGTTCACGTATCACTAAAAATCGAGTGCATAAAAAAATTAATACTTAAATAATAGTAAAAACTACTATTACGAAGCTGCTTCGTCGAAGGGCGAATATACAAGCAGTTTCCACTTTTTCTTACTGAGTGCTTTTGAAACGGTAAATCACGGATGCCTAAGGCATCATGAAAAATCAGCAATCGAACCATTTAATAAAATCAAACTAGTACTCGCAATATCGTTGACACACTTTGAACGCTGATACGTCTTTAAAAAAATGTTATAATATTGTATGTGCGTGATATCAGTTACTCAAAAAACAGAAAAAAGATAACGTAATTATTTTTAAGTACTTAGGACTGGTTTTTGAGTAACTGGGATGCGCACAAACTCTTGACCATACTTTGATGTATTATATATATACCTATAACATTGCATCCAGAGATAATATGAAGGTCAGACTTGAAAAAAATCGCACTAATATAGTACTAAAAATAATACGGAAAAGTAGTGCCAAATGATAACCAGGGCGATAATATCTATTCGAAGGTTTCTGTTGTCAACATCGTTAAAGCCTTATGAGTCATTTTAACCAGTAAAATATCGCCTACAAAACGTTTCTATAATTACTAAACGGATAATGTAATTATAATGCGCATCCATAATATTATATAAGCATTGTCATATTAAATAGAGACACACCTTCGATATATCTTATAAAATCACCTACTCATAATGTACACAAACAATTTTTTCGATCGAATATTTTTTAGTAATTTGTCATTATTGTAATAGTGACGAAAGGATAACTTTGTATACACAGAACAAAATGTACAAAATTTTAAGCAACTAAACATTTGTTGATTTTTATTATAAGTTAATAATCTTAACGACAAATTATTATGGTTGAAACCGTATAAATTAATAATTATCATAACAGGCTTGTATGAATAAATTATACTGAAGACTTATAAATAAGTAAATAATCAAAATACATTTTAGTGTCTCGTGAAACATTAATATCGTGGCGGTTCAAGTGTTCTGGGTACAACAGGATATGGTAAAAAACGTCCTTGATTAGGTTGCAAAAGCCACAATAATTGTGGTTCTACATTAATCTGGCCCACAAAACTATTTGATCTTGGTTGATTATATAAAACTGACCGTTGTACACCAACTAAATTAGGTGAAACTTTGCTACTTTGCTGTTGGTCCACTATTGAAGAAACCCTTTGAAGCACCGGGACAAGATTTGGCTGCGCTACAACTCCTTGAATTGATGAAGGACGAAGTACTGGAACAACAGATGTAAGCTGAGATTGTTCAGGTACTACATTTGGTTTGTTAACAATGATTGGTTGAACAGATCTCAATGAATCCAACTTTTGATCAGATTGAGACTTTATAACATCTTGAACTACAGCTGGAGTTAATGGATTAACAGGTTCTGTTAACACTGCTTGAGGTTGTTCAACATTAAAATGTTGAGAAGATCTATATGGTTCAAATTTTTTATTAATTTCAGACTTAACAGCATCTTGAACTACTTCTTGAGATAATGGGCTAACAGGTCCTTTTAGCACGACCTGTTGTTGCCCGACAATATAAGTTTGAGAAGTTCCAAACGGTTCAACTTTTTGGTCGCTAACTACATCTTGTAGTACAACCTGAGTTTGTTGTTTTTTTGACAATTCTGTTTCCACTTCACTGTAGCCTTTAGGTTGCAGAACAGGTACTTCTTGAACTAACTGATATCTATTGGACTTTTCGCGCAAACCAATATCATCAGCGCTCACAGTAGGATAAAATTCTTTAGTAATTTTTGTAGATGATACGTCAATAGGTTTTTGTTGTTCTACACTTGAACGGTCATCTAATATCACTTGTTGTTGATACTCCGGTTCTGTCTCACGAACTTGCTCTGGTTTTACTACTTCGCGGCGATCTTCTGTTACAACAAATGTGTTTTGTTGTTGTCCTACATTATTTACTTTTTCGAGCTCTTGTTGTTTTTCTAAAGTAACTGGATGACTCACTGGAACAGAATCAATTGACCGAAGTTGCGTCCTAGAAAATAAAGCAGATGGAGCATTTCCTTTGAGTGATAAACTCTTGTCAAGAGCGGCAGACGCTGAAGGTGTAGGTAGATGTGTACCATAAGCTCTAAAACCATCAACTCCGGCCGTGTAAGTTACTTCTACAGGAGTGCCATCTGGGGATGTATATCTGTAAGAGCCAACGACTGAATTTGCTTGATTTTTTGTTCCTTTATTTAAAATTTCTCCACGTTCCTCAGCATAAATTCCGTTCGCAGTTTCGTACCTATAATGTTAAATAATCAATAAGTAAAAAAAAGCAATAACTAATTTAAAAATTATAAAATATTAATACAAATAAATATAAGACAGTATAATTATAATTTTTGATTTTAAACGAATTAAAATACGTATGACTTATAAATCATAATAAAAAGTAGAAAGAAATCATTAATAAAAAAAAACTAATCATATTTGAGTTCCTAAAATTTAATTGAATTTAAATAATACTAGTTTGATTTCAAAGATAAACAATCGAGGAAGGTCATTGAAATAATAAAATTGAAATATTGAGCGGAATAAAAAGGATATTCAATTAGTGTGCAATACTAAATATTTTTTAGTGTTGAGGAAAAATTAAGAATTACATTTTTATTATAGAAACTATAATTATTTTACAACGACTTCTGGCATTAAACTATTAAATTATCACATACATAAAATGACATAATACAAGCAACTTACACTTATTAATTCAATTATTCAACTCTAAAGTTTAATATTAATAAAAGTAATAAAAATGTGATTTACAATGTATATTTATTGGTTTATACAATAATTGTCTTTTAGTTAAAAATTAATTTTTATGCAAATTTCAATGATTTAATTTATTATAAATATCAAAAAAAGAGAGGTTTTTCTTAAGGTATATTTCTGATATAATATTTCTTCTATAGGCCAAAATAATTTAGTATTATATTAAAATAAGGTTTAAAAAACTGAAAACAGTTTAGTCACTTAATGTTATGCATATTAAAAAACAGTCTGACGAAAATTAATTTTTCTCTTTAAAAAAATTCGAAGGTGTAAAGATATTAATAAAAAGTTTCTACAAATTAAAAAATTCTATATCATATACTTATTGAAAATAGCTGTAATTTTTACTTTTAATTTATTGATTAAAGAAAGTAGCTTTAAAATACACTTAAATTACTAAAAATATTGTAACCTATTTATCTATGGTGCGTACCTGTAATTGTAATCGCCATCCAACGAGTTTTCTCTAGAATATAAATATATAGGTATATATTCTATTTTTACAGCATCATTTCTTTTTTGAATTGTGTCTTTTGTATCTATTGATGATTTAACAATCGTTTGAGGTTTTGTTTTCGCTGATTGAGCTGTTATGCACGTGACAAATAATCCCAAAATGACAAACTTCTATTTTAATAGATTAAAAATAAAATTTATTTAAATTTAAACACTTTAATCTAGTACAAAAGAAATCTCACGAAAGTATTTAATTCAAAAATTAAATATTTTTAAAATTCCTTTCAAAACTTTGTAATTTTTGTTCAAATAAACAATCTTAAAAACTATTCCGTATATTTTGAAAAATTAGCCATGTAATTTTTCTATAAACAAATTTTAAATTTAGATTTTTTTAATTTATTGTACGAAATTATCAAAAACCACATTCTATAAATAAAATAATTGTTTTTATTTATCAAGAAATGTATAAACTTAAATAATTGAAAATTTTTCATAGTGCAATTATTTATTATTTAATACTTACTAGAAGTCCCATGGTTTGGTTTTACAGAAACTGTTTTAAAGACTATCGGAGAAAGATTATTGTTTTCACTTTCTTCCCAGGCCTATTTATATGAGTGCTCACGGCCAAGGCTAATGTCCAGCAAGTTCATGTAACATCTGAATGCAGAGAATTGGTTGGATAAAAAACCACTTCCTTTAATAAGCATAGAATGAACAAAATGCACCAGGTTGGTAGATACAAGTAGGAAATAGTTGATATTATGCAATCTGTGAAACGACCACCGAGGCAGCATCAACCTACCCGATGTGGAGGTTAATGACTTGCGTTTTGTTTATTGATCCACTACGATGGCAAGATATCTTGTATCTTTATTCGAAAGATTCTATGGAAAACTTGTAATTGATGATTTTGTAGGATGGGCATACTTTAGTTAAGCAACTGGTTTAAATTCAGTTTGAGTAGAAGCTATGATGTTAAAAATACAATTTTTAACAAAACAAATTATTTATTGGTAACTGTTATAACAGTTGGACTTGTCCGACACTAGAATAACATTTTATAAACGTTTATCAATGTATGTTTTTCTTGATGCTCACGACCATGTAGGTACGATCATCTATTATTATTATTATTCCTTACACAACATGATATCGTTACTTCTTGCAGAATGTCAAAGCATATACTGGGAGTTTTATTTCCTACAAGAAGACAATATCATTGTGAATACTAACCAGAAAGATTACACAGTTCAAGAAACACCGTTAATGTTTCAGTAGTATTTTTCACTAGATCTAAATTATAATTTATCTGCTTTTGTTTTTTTATTAAAAATTTAAATCATATACTTTTATTATATATTATTATTATATATTATTGTACTTCAGAGATTTAAAAAAATTTATATATATATATATAACAATCAGGGTTGTTAAAAAATATTTGTTTAAACATAGATTAATAATTTTAAATATTTAAAACGTCCCATAAGACCAATGTAAATTTTGACATTTTGGTGTTTTAAACAAATAGTGTTTAAAACGTAGCAACCCTGATATATATACTTACATTTAAAAAAATATACTATTATTAAACTTATCAACTTTATTTTTAATAACAATTATATTTATCAATTTATTACTACTATTGCATAATTCTATAATATTTACAATGAAAACATTTAAAAATAAACTACGTATGTTAAAAACGTAAAAAATAAGTTAAGTATAATTATAATAATACATTAATACATTAATAGGATTAATATATTATTAACTATGTAACGTTTATATTCAATACTTACTTTGTCTAATGATCTTATTTATGTACTGCACACACTCAAATATACTCAAATAAAGTATCAATCATAATTTAACTGAAAATTTAAGTAAAGTTACGTACAATAATAATACAGAATATATTCAATAAAACATTTCTAGCAGATGTGAACTCATATTATTGATAAATTTTAAGCATTTGAATTATTTGCACGTTTATAGTCATCTTTAACAAATAATAATTATCAATTATAACTGATTTCAATGACTTATAGTATAAATCAAAATCTTGTTATCATTTAAAAGTACTAAAGAAGAGAAGAAAAACTTAAAAAGTATTAGATGCATTTCTAACGTGTAAATATCTAAAGAAAATTGTACAATTCCAAATGCTACATAATACATCAAGTAAAAAAACCAACTAATAGGAATACAAAAATAAATAATGTTATATCAACAGAACCAACATTTCTGATATTTGAGAGACACAGATAAATTAAATGTATCTAATCGATTTAGTACGCCTAAAATATTTCACTTACTCATTTTGGTTGACGCATAGCACACAATTTTTATAACCGTTTTATTTATTCTATAAGTGATTCTAAGAGTAAATTATACACTTATTATTACTTACTAAGAATATTATTATAATTAATAAACTCAAATATTGTCTATGTCCTTGAGTCTACTTTACTTTTTTCTATCCTTAAAACTATCTAAGAAATAATAATGGTCGGTGCGATCACATATTTTGAAAAAAAAAAGGTTTATTTTTTAAGTGATGCCTTAAACATTCAAGTGTTTAGACAGCCCACGTACATCGCGTTTCAAAATGATGTAACGGGGCCAGTGGCTAAAATGTGAACATACGAGTGAATACTTTAACAACAGTACGTCCATCGCCACGTGTCTCATAGTGAACTCAAACCAACTACTGTAAATTGAAATTATTTTAAAATAATTTGAACGTTTCTCACTATTCACACTTTCAAGGCAGTTTTAAAATAAGTTAAATTGTGTAGTGATTTGAAAAACATAATACCATTCATAACATTTTCACAAGACCGGATTTTGGAATATGAAGCCCCAGGACCAACACATGTTTATCATAATAGGGGAAAAAACAACATGATATATTTTTCATTTAGTACTATATCTATTTTTCAAACATAAGTCTCATTAAAAATGTACAGTAGTATAGTTTGTTTGTATGAATTTCTAATCAAAAAATAAGAATATTTTTACAATATAATCATATTCCTTATTTAAAGGACGTATATTAAAATATTAATGTCAATTAGTTCAGCTCAATAATTTTTAATACTTTATTACTTAAATAAGGTGCCCTGAAAATATGTCCCATAAATCCTTCCCTATTACCGACACTGCTTACAGAAATTAAAATTTTTAATTGAAGTTCTTGAAAAATATTATAAAAATGTACTTTTGTACGCTAGACCATTTATATACACTTATGTACCATGTGGTTAATATAATTATGTACTTTTGCTTACGTGTATAAAGTTAGTCACGTCCATAAAACATACGTGATACTAATAAAAATCTAATGATATAATCCAAATACTAAAGAAAGAATTTCGTATTTAAATAAAAAACAAATACATTATATTAACTGAAAAATTTTATCAATAGTAAAAACAAAGTAATATAAAAGTGTATTATAATAATTTTACTCAATTACGTATTCGAAAATCTCTTTTAAACTTGAGGTTATTGATTTCAAATAAATAAAAAGTAACAACTAACACTATCGTGCTAACTGTCAATGGCACTCTTGGGTAATCATATATTTGGCACCTCTATTTAAAATATTTTTAAACAAAATGCACCTTATGCAAAAAAAATATTTTATAGCACTCTAGGGCGCTTGCCCTCGTATACCTTTCCCTTTACATGACCCTGGATGAGTGATCAACTATGCCTCACGTATATTTAATCAATCGCAGTGTGTGTCATACAATATTGTCAACATGAATTTGACACCAATGTTAGATAAACCAGCCCTGAATTGAGGAAATTCGAGTCGCCAATATTGTATTTTGTTCATAAGCTGGTAAAAATCGGTACAACAATAAAATGGATTTATCAACTAAAAATATTTTTAATTA
Organism: Daktulosphaira vitifoliae; assembly: GCF_025091365.1. Taxonomy (NCBI): domain Eukaryota; kingdom Metazoa; phylum Arthropoda; class Insecta; order Hemiptera; family Phylloxeridae; genus Daktulosphaira; species Daktulosphaira vitifoliae. Next base: position 37,390,424 of record NW_026099572.1, on the reverse strand, counting down.
GTAACTTAAAATTGGACATTTTTTTCCAAAAACAAACTATTTTAATGGGTTATATTTTTCTGATTAAAAACAGACAGCTCAAACCATTCGAAATTTTTTCAATGGTTCTAATTGCTGAATAATTCAAGGAATTACGGACACTTTTTTTAAATCATAGTTTTTTCAGAAAATAAATCCTGTATGTGCCACAATACTTCATTAATATTTCTTTGAAAACTTCTTCGACTTTCAATATATTAATAGTTTGATTAAATCAAATCAGATTTTATCCGAATACCTATTATTATAAAAATATAACCTTCCTGGCTTGAATTTGTATAAATTAGAGAAATATTTCTTTCTACTAATATATTCTATTGATAAAAAATTTGTATAAACCGTTTAAAAATTCTCATCTTCGAATCGAAGCTAATGTTATATATCTAATCTTGATATATATTCATACTTCGTCTTATCTTGTTATACAGTATTCGACGTTATAATTGACCATCTGGGACTAAAGCTACATCTTCGTCATGTTTTCATCTTACATCGAATGTCTCCCATAAAATCATAATGGTTTTGCTAGACCCAATGGAATATTTAAAGAGGACACAAGGGTACATGCCCCCATTGACTGAGTCATGCTAATGTTTTATCAAACAATGTAATAATGTATAACGAGTTAGTGATCAACAAATTTCACTATTTTTTGGTTATCGATAATAACATGTGTTTATCAAATTTTGGTTGATATATTTGTCTTGTGGAACGATGAGATTTTTAAAAATTTTGAATTTTATTTGTTATTTATGTTTTATAATATTTATTTTATTTTGTTTATGAATATTTTCTTGCTTTTATAAATTTTGTTTTGTTAAAAAAAAAAACTTTACAATGCGTGTTTCGAGTATACACAATGTGATTCTTTTAACGCTAACCAATCGATTTCTCTTAAAATAATAATTGAATAGCCTTGAATAAAATTTGTTAAAAAAACCTTTTTAATAAAAAAATCACAGTTGTTTACAGCTTGTACCAGGTATATTTATAACGCATACTCTACCCGTATTACATATCCATTCTATGGATTAAAATACTTATAGCTCAATAAGTACTTATTCTATAGTTGTTATCAATCCATCAAATTTGTTTGTAAGAAAACCTCTATTTTATTCCAAATTATTTATTTATAAAACTTTTAATGTTCCTTAAGTTTTAGCTATTTATTTAAGTTATTTTTATTTCAATTTTTTTCTAGAATCAACATATTTTTATACACCAATACAATTGACTTAACCATTGAACGTTATTTTATACATTATGTGGCGCACTCTATGTATGATCCCTCCTTAATTTTTAATCACAATTGTGATGTGACTTGAGCGTCATGTGTCTCAATTTATTTTAATAACATGTATTTTTATATCTTATCATTACTTAAAATAAATTATATTGATGATTAAAATGTTGGCATAAGATGTAATTAATTTGATAATTTAGAGGATTTATAATAACTTTACCTTAGTTTATATCAACAAATAATACTTTAACTAAGTGTCACTAGAAATTTTTCTGTTAATTTAAATAAAAAATATAACATGTTACTTAGTAATATTAGTTCTACTAAAATAATTTTAAATTAACCACAAATAAATAACTTGGCGCAACCACCACAACTTGGCTTCTCTTGATAATAAATATTAAGAAACATAATGAATGAGCGAATATTAATTGATTTTGTGAATATAATAATCCAAGACAATTAGTGAAGGGGAGCACAATGAGATATTTAATTTTCAAAGTGCTCTGTTTCAAACCATTTTTTAAGATATTTGATTTTTTTTTTTTGACTAATTGCAAATTATAAAAAAAATGGTTAATAGTTTCTAAATTAAAATGTTTGTAAGATTTATTTGCTATAAAAAAAAAGTTGTAAAATGTCTCATTGTAGTCCTTCAATGGCCTATAGTGGGACAAGTTGTGGTTTACAACAGGACAACAGATTAATGTTTAAAGAAATAAGTAACTGACACCATTTTAATTATTTTTGTAAAAAATAATGTTTAATTTTATAATTTTTATATAAATAAAACGTTAATAAATAAATAAAAAAGTAGTGACAGACACAAAAAAATAATATACTTAATACCTTCTCAGCTTCGCATTGAAGCTAAAATATTGCGGATGTAACGTAAATAAGCTTATCCACTAATTTAAAAAACCGATGTTTTATTGTCAATTGTAGATATTTTTTACATTTGATAGACTTTTACCGTATACAAGATTTATTTTAGTTTAGAGGTTTGAAGGTGATGCATTTATTAACTTATCATTCGTATAACTTGTGTCTCAACGTACTGCGTATGGTGTTATTAAATTAAGACTTTTAACAAAAAAAAATATACTTAATAATTGAATAAATAATGAGTGTAGCATACTAAAGTATGTATTTATCCCTAGAATGGTAATGTAGGTAAATTTTACGTACATGATTTATTCAATATTTGATAACACAGTATTTATAGTTCATAAGAACTTGAAATTCCTGATATGCTATCTCTTATAAGTTGACAACAATATATTTTAATCATTTTTTTCATATCTATCATTTCATTTCGTACACAACCTTATCACCGAAAACACTACACGTAAGTTTTACGTATAGTTACTGTAAAACTTAAAAATATATACGTAAAATAATCGTAGAGTTACTGATACACGTGACATTTTATCCTGTATTTTTATTTTATTTTATTATCATTTCATTTTAATTTTCATATTATTTTAATTTTCGTGCATCGAGTTTTATTTGATAATATAACATGGAGTGAGATGATATTATTCGTTTGCTAAATGAATTGACAGACAACGAAAGCGGAGAAGAAAGTGGTTTAGAGAATGAGTATTTAAAGGACGAGGAGGATATAGATAACAGTGATATGGAACAGTGAGTGTATTAGATGATCAATTGAATGATGAAATTAGAAATATAGAAATGATGCCTATAGAATCACGAAAAAGAAAAATTGTACAGTCTTCTTTTAACATTAAAACAAATAAAAAAGAAAAAACAAATAGTAAATTTGATAGTGTAAATACTGATAATGATTATATCATTCAAATTCCAAATAAATCAGAAATCGAGGGTAAAAATGTTTTTTTATGGAAAACTCAGAGTACTAAGTACAGTGGAAAAGTATAAAAAAAAATAAAAGGGAGTTTCCATACGAGTTCACAGATGTTAAATTTCAAAAAAAAAAACCACAGTCGTCTCATTTTTTCTTTTTCACGAAAATATGACTGTTGTATCTTACAAGCCTAATAAAAATAAACTCGTAGCTTTGATATCATCTGCTCATCAAGATTCGTCCTTAGATCAAAATACCAAAAAACCGGAAATAGTCATGAATTATAATTCCACAAAAGGCGGTGTAGACTCCTTCGATCAAATGACCCATAATATGAATTGCAATAGAAAAATAAATAGATGGCCATTATGTTTTTTTTACATGTTAAATATTGCTAACGTTAACGCTTACGTGATTTATTTGCATAACTTTTATAAAAAAAATGTAGATTACCAAAAACTACTATCAAGACTGCATTTTATGTTAGATTTGCATAAGCAATTGACAAAAGACTGGCAACGTCAAAGGTTGAAAATGCCAAACGTCAGTATAGAACTTAGGAAAAATATACAAGAGGCAATTGGTGAAATACAACAATCAAGTACAACTGATACTAGTCATAACACTCAATCAGGTCCAAGAAAATATTGCACATTCTGTAATTATAAAAAGAAAAGATTAACAACCACATACTGCATTGAATGTGAGAGACCTGTTTGTGGTGAACACCAGAAAAAAAAAAGTATTGAATGTTGAGAATACTTTATATTTTATAAAATTTCGTATTTTATGGTTTGTTTTTTTTTTTTAATTAATTTATTTTGTCATTTGTTGTGTTTAAAAAGTGATATTATAAGCAACATATTTTTTTAGTTTAAAATGTATAATTTATATAATTTAAGTATGCTTGTTTTATTTTTTATGTTTGAAAAATGAATACTATACCATAAGACTTATTTGTTTGAGTTATTATCATAAAGTTATTTTATTTTGTTTGATAAAAAATATACAAAATGAAGTTAAATTATAAATTATTTTTAAAAAAATGTTATACGTAAAATTTACATATAATTACTTATACTGTAATATAAGTAATAACATTAGTATTCTAGGGTTAAATAAAATAAAATTATCAATTATAAAACGTGACTAATATTTTAACTGCCAAAAACAAAAAAATTCACTTTTTTTGTTTAGTTTTTACTTATTAAACAATTATGATTGTAAAAACTTCCAGCGTTATAAAAATTTCATCAATAAAATATTTAAATACTGTAGTAAAAAGTATCGTTGCAATTGCTTTAATTTAAATAGGAACTTTTAAAATAATACTTTTTCTAACTCTTCTACTTGTCAAACACTTCCATTGCAATTTTAATAAATAAAAGCTGCCCTTATTCAAATTCAATAAACAGCCGAACGTAAAACACATAATAAGTAACAACTATTCTAATCTAGTTTTCACATCACGCGATTTGTTATTGTTATCTACTGTTCAAATGTATGTAAGGGACGGCGCGAACGCAGTCCCAGCTACCAAAAATTATGCGTCCGAGGTATCCACATTAGGGATACTCGCAGGGGTCAACCCAGTCGGTGTGCAATGACCGGGCCTCACCCTGGAGGAACCGCCTGATTGATCACGGTTGACCTCCACGCCAGGTAAGTATGCTAGTTGGGAGTGTTTCGCGAGTATATATGCAGAAACAATCTCGTTAACAAATGTAGTACTACCGGCAGTATTCCCTCGCTTTAAGAACATTGTTATTCGAAAAAGTATTAGTTGGCTCCAGTGCACTGTTTCAATAGATAATATTTAACGTTAAACATTTGTTATTAGAATATTTAATCAATTTAAGAGGCTAAAATGATTCTAGTAAATGTTGCGACCAAATGCATATTGAAATTATACGCCATCTACTGGGACGCAAACGCAACGCAATTGAACATGTATGATTGCTTTCATTTCGTTACTGAAATGAGTCACTTTTGCTTAGTGTTTATCTTCTTTGGGCAATCATTACCTAAGTAAATAATTCAAAATAGGATTGTATAACTACATATTAAAATAAAACAATGAATAGAAAATGTTTTTTCCCTTACGAAAATAGAAAATGTATTATTAATTTCATAAAATACAATAGCAACGTGCAGCTATCTAGTGGCAGTTTTTAATAAAATAAAATGATATGATGTCGATTACACATAAAATGTTTAATATGAAAATAAGTCATTATACTTTTTACATTATTACTGTCAATACGTCGTAATACTTTCAAAGTATAATTTTCAGTGATCTTTCAAATGTTTACTTTATATTTATTTACATTCATTTTGTATTTATTTAGTTTAATATTTATAACTTTAAAGTTTTAAGTTTTATAATTTGTATTATTTCTGTACTGTCTGCCTTAATGAGCGTAATCATCATTTTGAATGATGAAATAAATAATAAATAATATTACTTATAATTTTACCAGATATTTATTTATACTAAACAATTTAATATTTACGTAAAAAATATTATTAAATTCAATAAAATAATTAATTATGAAAAGAAGATAAGAGAAATAATATATAATTATTATAATCACTATTACTTCAACAAGAAATTTTAATAACCTACATAACCATACGATACTAACTAAATACAGAAATATTAACTTGGATTGAAAAAAAATATTTAAAACGTCAAACAAAAACTTGTTATTTTCCACTTTACATGGATTTTTGTTTAATCTGTAATTAGGAATTTATGAAAAATTAGTAAAATTCCATTAACACATAGATCATATGATATTGAATACAACCGAAATGAATTGAAAAACTTTATAAAAATAAAATTCGATATAAGAGTAGCAGAACTATTCACAAAATACTAGATTTGTAATTTTTTTAAAACATCTATTAACTAATCTTTTAACTTCGATTTGAAATAAAATACATAGATAATTTATATTTAAATATCAACAAAACACAAATACCAAAAATGAATCATTAGCGACATCTGTTATTGTTGAACATTGAACGTCGACTAGCTAAAAACTTTTGATAGATAGCAGTTAATTGAATCATGGACTTTAACAATTCCATGTAAAATGTTACATATTTTAATTAATCGTCATATTATAAACATAAAAAGTGCAATTTCGTGAGTTTTTACGTATAAAATAGTAAAAAACAATTCTACGCTTTTTAAAATTAAGATATTAAAAATAACAACCCAAAGAAAATGGTGAACACTTCGACCCTGGTTAAGTGGAAAGCAATAGTGATAAGTACGTGGTGGATACGGACGCGCGGCATACTTACTTGGCGTCGAGGTTAACCGTGATCAACGAGGCGGTTCCTCCAGGACGAGACTGGCCCATTGCACTCCGGGCTGGTTGACCCCTGCGAGTATTCCTAATGCGAATACCTCGGACGCGTAATTTTTGGTAGCGGGGATCGCGTTCGCGCGTCCCACCTAACGGATTAAACATATAGGCTAATGGCAATCAATCTTGAATCGCCGTTAGATTGTTCGTTTAAACCTACTCTAAGCATACGGCAAAAGTTGTTTCGGTATAATTCCAGAAATATCTCCAAGTAAAGCTCTATAGTATGAATGAATCAATCCATTAAAAATATCTTATGATATTTAATTTGATAGACACGATAATTGTGTTAAAATTATTTTAACATTATGTGGCGGCGGCAGTGGAATCAGTTATCATAAGGATAGAGCAATGGTAATGTCATATCCAAAGTATTGGAATATATGTAAAAGCGGCTCAGTTAATGTAAATTTATCAGACTTGAATATTAGGAGGGATCACCCCCAGATGCGGTCTGTGAGAAATTTCCTACATTTATATATATATATTATAGCTTTAACTAAAATTTAAATACGAATTGTTGTTACACAGAATACCGCCGAACTCAACAAAACAAAGATGAAAAATGGGACCATAATAAATGCTTTTTCATAAAAGTAATTTGTACTAATTAACTATTTTTTGATATTATTTATATGCAATACATTAGTATTCTAAAATTATTTAAATTTGTTTATTTTACTACATGTATCCTTCGAAGTTACAAAAATTGTCTCATAAATGTAAATTATGTTTTTAATATAATTGAAAATTTTAATTAAATTAACAAAACATATAAAAATCCTATCAACTGAAAATATATAAGATATCATGCATTACTGTAAAGTAATATGATTTCATTTCACTTGAAATCAACATACTTTCTTTTAATAAATATTTATTATTAAACTCACAAGAATTAATGTATGTCAATATTTTGAGTAACAACTAGTGTTAAAATACAACATTATACACTGAAAACTTAAAAACTGTTACTTATTAAATCATTATAATAAAATTCAATCTACTAGACAATAATGAATGTAAATATATCAAAAGTGATTACATGCAACAAAAAGATTAGGAATTGATATCAGTGTACATGATAATTTGAAGATTCATTAAAATATTTTTTTGTTTAAGGTAATATAAATTATAAATAATAAATTTAAAAATATTATAATTTATCTAGGTATGATCCACTGAAATATCACGTTTTTTTTTAATATTAAGTGCAGTAAAATTTTTACTACTATAATTCTATAACCTCATACATTAATTTTATTAAATAATTAATTAAATTAATTTTATTAAAAAGTGTCGTAATTTATTTTTGAGCTACACAAATTTGTTACAAAAGTAAATGCTTTAATTAATACAATATTTATGGATTTTTAATGTAATATAAAATAAAATATATTTTTTATATAAGAAAAAATTACAATATATAATTTGAAATAATTTTCTCTTAAATATAAATTAAAGAAATAACACAATTATGGTAAATGATTTTCAAGAACTGCTATCCATGAATTGTACTTCTGACATGAGGAAAAGTGTTTCTGGAAGTGGTTTTGGCTGAGGAGAAAGCAGAGTTACTACTTGTCGTGTTGTATCAACATTTGTCCTGTTTAAATTTGATGAAATAAAAAAGTGTTTTAATTTAACTTGGCTGGTTTTATAAAAATTGAATAGTATTTAATAAAACTACTCACACACACACAAATCCTGCAACACTAGTTCTGACAACATCTTCATCAATTGAGGTAGTAAAACTTAATGCTAAAATATGATGCACCAAATTTGGGCCTAAAAAATAAAAAAAAATACAACAAAAATGAGTCTTAAATTTATGGCTATAAATCAATTAATTAATTTTTAATATTTTGTTAGTTATTTTTATTATTTAAATAGTATTTTCATATAAAATTCAATGATATAGCCAGGATTTTTACTTTGAGGGGATTAAAAACTTTTTTTTGGCTTATCACACACTTCACTTGTACCAAAGTGATATTTTTTTAATAGTAACAATTGGCCAATGGTACAGGGCTACAAGTTCTTTAGCTTCCCCCTTAGTTAAAACATTGGTTACATTAATAAAAAATGTTCACATTCGGCAAATATTATTTTAAATTTACTTTTAGTATTAATTAATAATAAAAATTATATTAAAAAATTTAGTTACCTAAAGTGACAGGTTCAAGTTTTGTTTCAAAATCAGTCTTTTGCATATCTAATGGCATCAGTGTATTTGGTATAGGTGGAGAACCAATTTTATAAACCTTCATTTCTGAAAATTTTACCTCACAAGTATGTGGGTGTAATACATTTCTAGGTGTACCATAAAAATATTCACGGATACGCATTTCTCTTGCTTCAGATCTAAACTTGGAACTTCTTTCAACTACCTAAGGCAATATTTTTTTATTATTAAACTTGAATACTTGTATTTTAAAAGGTTATTTATGTAATTGTATATACTAACTAGGGCAGTCAAAAATTTTCACTTTTTTTAATTGCTATAGTATCACCCTATGAGTGTAAGAACACTATATATAAAAAAAAAATTATTAAATGTTTGAAACCTTATAAATTAATTAATACTTAACTAAATTTTTATCAAATGATATTTAATTTATTTGCTTTTGATGTAAATTATTTTGATGTTATTTAAATTATTCTCATTAAAATATTTGTGACACAAAAGGTAAAAATAAAAAAAAAGGATTTTTATCTAAACTTTAAGCTTACATTTTTTTTCATATCAAGTTTCTAGTGTTTTTATATCCATAGGGAGTCACTATAGCAATACAACCAAAAATTAAAATTCTAGATCACCCTAAAATATAATCATCTACTAAATGAATATTAAATGAATGTGTTAAAGCTTTCATGGATTGTCTTGTTGCTTGAAGTGCTTAAGGATTTATCCATGTTTGTATACAAACATGCACTTAAGCACTTCAAGCAAAAATATAAAATGATTATCTTACAAATTCATTTTAAATAATAGATAACTAATTAAAATTAATTTTATAATTTCACTTAATTTGTGATATTTAGAACTATAATGATTGAGTATTAATATTAAAACTCTTTTTTTATTTTTTAATAAAAAAAATGTTAATCAAAGTACGGTATAAAAAATATGAGCTTATAAAAATAAATACACTCTCCTGTAATATCATGAAATGTGACATAAAACCTTTTAGTTTTGATACCGCAATATATATTTATAAAAAAAGTAAGTAGTATTTTACTAAATTGTTAAGTTTGACATAATTTAGTCATTAAAAATATACTTACTCCACCACTTTTAGGTAAAAGTACAACTTTTACAAATTCTGGCATATCTCTCACTAATTCATTGTACAAACGCTCCTGGTCCAATACAAGAATAATATCAACCTCAAAAGCAAGAGCTATATGTGTCAAATGCTGGTAACCTTTTCCTTTAACCCAACCACATGTGTTGATAATTATTCCTGAACTATTAACTATAAACAGTATATTAATACTACATAACAAAAACAAATATTTGATAAATACACATTCTTTTTAATTGATAAGAAACTACAAAATGCTATGGAAATATAACAAATAAATTTAAATAAGTTTTTGAAGAAAAATTTTTTAATCTATACTATATAATTTATAATCATTTGGTCATTTTTCAAAAAAAAACTATTAACAATAAGCATTGAGTATATATAACAAAACTAAGTATATCAGTGTTGGGAGGTTGATAAGAGAGTAGAACAGAAAATGAATGTATAGCAGTGATGAGAATGCTTAGATGGATGATTGGAATGACAAGAGAAAATGAGATAAAAACTGAATATGTAAGAATAAGCATAAATTTAGTCATATTATGAGGACAGAGCAATTGGAAGCTTCAAGAATGATTATGAAAATAAACGTTGAAGGAGGAAGAGGAAGAAGAAGATCAAAAAGAGGTGTTAGGAAGTAATCAGGGATGATATGAGGAATACTGGTGTGTGTATAAATTATGTGGGAGATTATGTCAAGTGGAAGTTTAGGATAAGGGTGGCTGACCCTAAATATTTGGAATAAAAACAAAATAAAAGAAGATACTTGTCAAAAATAATGACAAAATTTAAATGTTACATTTTTTTCAATTATTTTAAAAACTTTTTATAGAGTACGAATATTTTTAAAAATGTATTATTTTATTAGTTATGTTATATATGTTTTTATTAGTTATCAAGAAAATAGTAAATTATTTTTCAATTTATATTTTGTTTTAATAGTCATTTTAGAAAATTTCAATTCATAAATTTAAAAAGATATAATTCAATATGAAACTAACTAACCAACTAAAATAATAATTAAAAAAAAAAAATGTACTTCTGGGATTGTCCGCCATTCGCTCATGAATAACTTCTGCCATACGAGATACTAAAGTGTTGTATAAAGTAGAATTACTATTAACATTAGCATGACCATAATGATATACTAATGGTGCAGCTTGGGAAAAGTTCTCTTCTACTTCAGCTGGTCTTTCAACCATAATTGCACCTAAACATAATATAAATTAACTTTTTATTAATTTAATACTACATTGATTGCATACCAATTGTTCCAGGTACTGAAATTTGTCCTTGACCCGGATCTAAGTCTACATAAATAGGTTTACGACCAAGAGCATTCATTCTTGCTGTATAATTTAGCAATATTCTGCATAATGTAGATTTACCAACATCTGTTGGACCAACTACCATAGTAACTGGACCACGATTTTTCTCTTGTTCAGATTTTTGTCTTAATTGCTCCAATGACGCATGACAATTCAAATAAAACATCTATAAAAAATATTTTATTATCTTACACTATAACAAACATTTTATAACGTAATCTATATTATATATTGACATTCAACAAAATTTTTATCATTAAAAATATTATCAGCTATGTGGCAAAACCTTGTGAGTCATACTTTACAGGACAAGCCAAAACTTATTAATTTTGCATTAGTTACTGTAGAAACAAAGTTAAAGTTTTGAGCATTAGCATAATTTACAATGAAATTTTTCTTTTGAAACATTAACATGTATGAAAAAACAACTTAAAAAATATTTTACATTGAATAAATAGTCCATTTATATGACAAAGTTTTACCACAAAGCTAACAATATTTGTGCCTTTAAAAATTATAATTTTTTGTTTTTGAACTGTACATATTTTAATAATTAAAAAATTATCAGAAATAACATACCATAGGAGTTTCCTTAGAAATATAGCTAATTCCTTTTTTTCCAGATAATTTTAATGTACATCCTTGCCATGTGAATATAGCAATTTTAGCTCCAAAATGAAATGTATAGGATTTACCTTTTACTAATTCAGTACCAAATATTTCTGCTAGTCCAGTTTTTAGCTAATCGTAAATTAAAATATTTTATAATATTAACAGACAGATACAATTGAATTTATAGATATTTTATACAAAATTTTATTCAACATATTGGCATAAATTAAATATATAATTAAGGGGAATTAAAAAGATATTCAATTTTTAAAATAGCTTCATAAAAATGTTGCTCCCTTTGTTCTAACCATTTGAATAGACTACGTGTAAAGGGGATGAGTATTTCTTATTTATATATTAATTTTAAAAAAAAATTTTTATCAGAAACTATAATAACAACGTTATGTCCATGTAGCTATTGGTTATCGAATAATTATCAATTAAAGTTATGTATAAAGCATATATTCTTATTCAAGAGATAAGTTTTTTTTATTTCCTTAAAAGTAACTTTTTATTATTTGTCACCCTTTACATAAACTCTGTCAATTTATGGACTTAGATTACCAAAAAATAATGTAAAAACACCATCTAGTAAGATTTAGGATTCTAGAAGAATTAGGTCCCCTTTCATTTTATTTAAGGAAACTTAGTACCCTAAAGCCTATTAATTTCTGATTATGTAGTTCAACAAATTAATGAAATATCATAAAGATCAACAAATACATAAATAAAAATGTTTATGTAAGTATCTAAGAATAGGCAATTTTTAGCTTAACTAAATGTAAATCAATTTCAACAAATCAATGCTTTACTCAAAAATTACTACATTTTTCATAGATAAAATGCTTGATTGATTAAAATAAATTATAAATTCATTACTTCTAAAACAACAGTTTCATTTTTATTTTCAACTTCAAATCGTAGTTCATTATCAGGTTCCAATTTGAACTCTTGTTCATCATTTGAGTCCTCAACGTTTTCAGTCATATTTAACGTTAATAAGATGAAAAATGAATAATAAGAATATAATTTTATTAAGAGATTTACTTTCTATCAATATTACCTTACTGTTAATTAGAAAAGTAAATCGTGATAAAGCCAAGAAAACTACTTACTATCTCTGAAGAAAACTCACACAGGTTATCAGCATTAAAAATGATAATGCTACTACAGTTGCTACCATTCACAATGTAGAGAATATGTCTTCTCTACGTTGTAGTGGCAATTTATAAATTTATGTGATCAGTATTATAGTAGTTTGAATAAATTGTCAAAAAAATTAAATTTATATTGTAGAAGTAAAAGAATTTGATGGAATCGCTATTGAGCAATAAATTTATACAGTAGTGTTTTCGTAGTATTAACTAGTCGCAGTAATGACGTCATCCTATACCACTAAATGTGTTATTGTTATCCTATTAGGGAAATGAGGATCTTCAATCTCCGGAAGTAAACACTCCATGTAAAACTTACTAAAATATTAGTAACACGTGTTTCACAAAAAACACAAAACGTAGTAAAGTTTAAATTCAAAGTGTACTGATTACAATATAATAGTTAGAAAACATAACTTTCAGTGTAACATTATTATGCACAATGAGGCCAGAAATACAAGTACACTAAATTAATTCATAGTTGGTCAGTTTAAAAATTATGATTGATATTACCAAGAAATAATTTACATGACAAATGTATATGTGCACACATTTGTTTATACTGATTATCAAACACAAACGAACATAGGAATCATAAAATAAACGCCATTTCATATTTATCAAAAAACGACGACGGAACGATCGCACCCCCTACTAAAATTAATTAAAAGAAGAAAATGAATTATATATTCTAAATTTTTATTAAAAATGCAAATATTTAAATAGTAAAATAGTTGTAATACATTTGTTGTTTTAATCTGAATAACTGAAGTTAATTCAACTATTATAACAGTAGTGATATTGATTAAATAATATATTTACTGTTATTTAGAAATTAAATTCGAAAATAGTAACTCGATTTATTAAAAATGCTATTTTTTTATTATATTCACCATATAGAGATTATATTATAACATTAAATATTATTTCACTTGTGTAATTTAAATTATGAACCATAATTAAAATTATGTATACTAATGCTTACATAAAACAAGTATTATTTTACAACTTCACGCGTATTTTTTGTGTTTTAGTAGCTAATAATTAGCTATTAAATAATAATTTAAATTATTTAGTTATCAAAATTATAAAAATCACATTTTATGTAAATTTGTAATGATAAATAAATTGTATATTATGAATACAGTTTTTTAGTGTTTTATGTTTGAAAATTGCTTAATGTAATGCAATTATTTAAATATTTTAAAATCGTGAAAATAGTAAAATATAAGTTGCCATGTGATATCCGTATGGACACACTGATGTTTATAATCAAACATATATTAGTTATTAAATTCGTGAAGAAATATTATTTTTATATTCTATTACTGTTAACTACTATTAACTTGAAAACAATTATTTTATTACATTGATATTGTTGTTTACAATACTAAAAGAATGAAGAGAAATAGTTTTTTTGGTTGGCTGGCAAGATACTTGACGTGCTGTATTACAAAGAAAAAGAAGCGCAATGAAGGTAGTATTTTAGCTCAATCTGGCCCAAGTATTTTTTAAATTAAATTTAGCCTAAGACAATAGTCAATCCTCCATCAAATACATTCTGTATATATGGCCATTTTTAGGGGTTGCTCGGAGGGGCAATAAACTTATAGAAACGAATCTTAAAAGAAAAGAGCAAAACGTACAAAAATTGTAGGTGGGATTTATATTGTCAACATACAGTCGAATAACCAAGTGTATATATTTTATATTTTCGTAAAAGAAAATATTATTTAATTAAAAAAACATTACAATAATAATATTATTTCTTTTAAATATTCTCAATAGATTCCAAAAAAATGAGCGTCTTATTCTTAATCTATAATTATGTACTATAGTTGAGAAAATATAAAATTTGTATTTATTTATTACAAAGTAATTAATAAAAGAGAAAAATTACTTATGCCATATGAGTACTTAAGATACATACACATGGAAATAATTTCCATGTGTATGTATCTTACATGTGTACATGTGTATGTATTTTATTATTATAATAAAATGATAAATAAGAGTACTGAAGTAGTAAAAGATCATGCGATTTGTGGCATTTGCACTATCGTTAGTACCGGCAGTCTTGTTTGGCTTATCACCTTTAAAATGTATAAACCCAACCCCACAACAATGTTTTAGTGTTTTGTTGTATCTTATTATATAATAGAACAAGGAAAAAACGCTTTTCTGGAAAAATTACTTAGCGTGCTTGGATTTTCAAATTTTATTTTTCAACGAAAGTAATTGATCACCAAACTCCGGGAAATTATTGGTCGGAAAATTTCTGCCTCTCGCGTTTTAAAATTTCGACTGTTTTCGAGAAAAACGCTCGCTGATGCCAGCATTTTACGACTTAAGGTTTGAAATTTTCACCAGACCCACCCAATGACATTTCTGAGATATGATAAAAAAATTAATTCAATCCGTTTATTTTTCACCGTTTTACGAGCTTTTTTTTTTAGTCCACGCGCATGGTTTTAATATGAGAATTGACTCATTTATGCACATACATTTATTCTCAATCTTAATTTGTGTAATATTTTTATTAGGATACTATTTTGCATTTACTCATAGCTTTATATTATATATATATATATATATATATATATATATTATCAAGGAATGTTATATGTTAAATAGAAATAAGTTATATGTAAATTTCAAGATGGTTATAATTATATAAGTTTGTATATTTATTATCAGAACAGTACATTATTAATAATCTTATTTTTCTCATATATGATCTATGAGTCTATGAGTTTATCGTTTAAATTGGGAACCATCTATGACAACTATGCTATCCAACGTGAATCTGTAAATGCTATAGGTTATCAAATTATTTTTTTAATTAGGCAATATATCATCTGTGGTAATATGAACAAATGTGGAAAAGTTCCATATCAATATAACCTTAAGCATAGTTGTTATCAGTCAACATCTGTTTTAATAGAGCCAAAATACTCCTTGGTTGAGAGAAAGGCAAAATTTTGTTTTATTTTTTAAAATTTTAATCAGTATAAATAAATACTGAAAAAATACCATATTATTATTATTACTTTTAATATTTACAACAAGGAGTTAAAAATACTACAATAAAAAGTTATAAATAATTTTTATTATAATTATTATTTAAAACATTTAAAGAAAACTAAAAATTTTAACACAGGCTGAAACTAAGTTGATCAATAATAAATTTAAACAATTTTAAAGATATTAAGTTAGTTTTCAGTTTTGGTGAAAACCATAAAATAAAGATTTATCTTAAGCATCAGTAAGGGCTGCTACTCCTGGTAAAATTTTTCCTGTAAAAAACATGTTTATTATTATTAAAGATAATTGCAATAAAATTTGAATAAAACAAGTCAACATTAGTTTATTAATAAAATTATTAATAATTAGTAATTAATATTTATAATTAATGAGTGTAGGGTTAAAAATATAAAAGTTCATTTTGATTTTATGGTTTGATTCAATAGTTCATTAGCAGCAATATCAAATAATGAAATCCATTTCATAAAAAATATTTTCATCTTTCTATTATTTTAAAGTCCATTTTTGTTTTAACATTAAAAGGATAGGAATTTATAACATCATTATTGCTATACTGAAAAATTTACAGAAATGGACAATTACTATTTTCCCCCGTACCATTCAACTAATTGTTTTAATTATTTAATTGATAGTTATAAAAGATATAATACTCTAAATATCTTATATAGAGTATTCTATAAATAATACTAGTTATTAAAAAAAATTATTAACACATATAATTTATATTAAAAATTTTTTTAATAAAAATTATAATTTTATTTTTATTTTATATTCCTTAAGCGTTTTAAATTAATTATTAAAAACTTGATACAGTTTGTAATCTTTAGACATATTGAACAAAATTGATCCAATAGAAGTTGATTAATAAGCAATACTTTAGTTAGAATAGTATTACAAAAAAAAAAAAAATCCAGCAGAGTAAAACCAATAGATTATCAGCTACGATTCGATGCTAAAAATATATGCAATAATATTTCATAAAAGTTGGGTTGAGTTTAGGAGAACAAATAATGTTAAAAATAAAAAGCTAAAAAAAAATGCTCAAGAATAGAAAATATTTTTTCTGGAAACATTGCTCGAAGAAAACTAAATCCATAATCTTATTTAACATAATTCAATTCTACTATGAATAATTCTTGTCCAACTTTATAAATTAATGAGCTATTAATTCTTTGATCAAGGATTCCATTTAGTATTTTTCCACATATCTATCACCAAATTTATATAGCATCTTCACTTCTAAAACTTATTTCTAAGTGCAAAATGTGTTCACAACAGTAACAAACATTATTTGGAGAAAATTAATAATTAACAAAATTTATTTAAGCATACATAAACTAGGATATTAAATACACCCAACCCAACCATTATTATTATAAAAAATTCATAACATTTAAAACTAATTAAAATTTATTTAACATACCTTCAAGTAGTTCAAGACTAGCACCACCACCAGTGCTTACATGACTTAATTGGCTTTCTGTACCCCATTTGGCTGCACATGTAGCTGTATCACCACCTCCAATTATGGAAACAGTTCCATTTTTTGTAGCTTCAACAACTGCATCCATTAAAGATTTTGTACCAGCAGCAAATTTCTCAAATTCGAACACTCCAGCTGGTCTATAAAATTTTTCAAATAAAATTATGATTTTTATACATAACTAATACATAAAAATCTTTTAAATCTGGGTAGTAAATAAGTGATGGGGTATAATTCTGTTACTTTGGGCTATGTAAGTTTTCTTTTACTCTTGTTTAAAAAACAATATATTTTAAGAAATAATGTTAAACATAAATGTAAAAAAATAAAAAATAAAAGTTAATCAGTTCTCATAATTTTTTAACTATTGAATAGATTTTAAAGTATATGGAAAAGTTATTTTATAAAATACACGGTATGTATGACACTTATATTTTCTAGTAAAAACATGTACTTAGGTGCTTTTTAAGAGAAAAATTTAAAAACTTTGACGATATTGTATAAAAAATGATTAATTAACACTATTAAAATGTACTTGTAAAGTAAAATATATAAATTGTACAAACTTAAATAAATATGTTTACCCATTCCAAACAATAACTTTAGCACGAGCAATAGGTTCTGAAAATAATTTACGAGATTCTGGTCCACAATCTAAACCCATCCATCCATCAGGTATACCATCTTGAACAGATGCAGAACCAGTAGTAGCATCTTCAGCAAATTTATCAGCAGTAATAAAATCAGTAGGCAAATGAATCTTTACATTGCGACTTTTTGCTTTTTCTAATAATTTGTGTACAATTTTTGCACCAGATTCATCATATAAAGAATTTCCTATCTATATTAATCATAATATTCAAGCATTAATTATATATATATATATATATATATAAACAAACATGGTTACTTTCATGTTATTGACTTCTTTGAGGAAAGTGTAAGCCATGCCACCACCAATTATCATTTCATCAACTTTATCCAACAAATTTTCAATTAATAATATTTTATCAGCCACTTTAGCTCCACCCAAAATTGCTAAGAAAGGTCTAAAATATATTAAATAAAAAAATTTTCCATGAAATTATTCATTTAAAAAATACTATTTAAAGTAAGCATTAGTATGGCACAAAATATATCAACTTTGAAAATTATTATCAGACATAAAAAATAAAACATAAAACATAAAAAATTTGAGATTGAAAAAATAAATTTTTACAAATCGCTAAACACATTTTTTGTTTTAAACAAAAACAAAACCCTAAATTATTAAAATATGATTTAAATTCTAGATTTTAGTCAATTTTAATCTATAGTATATGTAAAACATAGTATTTTTAATGTAAAAAATGATTTTATAATTTTTAAGACCTATCTTGATTATATAATTAACATAAACATCTAATAATATAAAAATTTGAAAATTTTAATAAAGCCATATATTTTTTTAAAGTTTTGAAAAATTGAAGTTTAAGCTGGTTGTTTCATTTATAATATGGTGTAATCAATTTTTTTACTAATAATGAAAATTAAAACCTTATATTTTAATAAATCATATACTTCATATTATACAGAAAACATAATACTCGTACTTAATAGTTTATACAATAATTTTCTACAATATGTATTAATTATAAATTATTAGAACACTTAAGTAACAAATAAATAAAATAAGCATATTTATTCATATTTTATGTCAATATAGGTTTTAGAAATTTTTCTAAATATATAAAATCTTTTTTTTAAATTAAAAATACTACATTTTAAATATCCTAATGATTATAATTGACCTAAATTTAGAATCTGAATAATTAGGGGGTATTTTTGTTGAAAACACAAATAGATCTGTAATCATTTTTTTTTCAATCTCAAATTTTCAAAATATGTTTTTTTGTATACTTTATAAATGTGATGGATGTGTGATAAAGTTTTCAAGGTCAATTTATTTTGCTCCTTTTATCATAAAATATCCATTCTATATTATTATAGTATTTCATATTATCATAACATTCATTTATCATAACAAATTCAATGACTAGAAAATGAAAATAATGTAAATATTAGCTTCGATGCGAAGCTGAAAAGGTATTAATTTTACTATGATGTGTTTTTTGTTGTGTCTGTTACCACTTTTTCTCAGCTCTCACTGAACCGATTTCTTTCAATGATACATCAAAAGATCACAAATCGTATCTAGTCGAAGATATTACGCTCAAAAATTGAAAAAATTTTCCTCGTTTCCCGTAAATGGGGAAAACCTCCAAAAAAATTACAAATTTAAAAATCGCTAATTTTCGAAATTTTTTCAATTTTTTTTACTAAAAACTGCCGTAACTTTTTCAAAAATAAACATATCAATATAATTATTTTTTATATAGATGCATATTATCATTACTTTTCATTTGGTATATTTTTTTCATAAATTTAACCCTTAACCTGCCCACAAGGGGGGATTTAAAATGACAACTTTTTCACAAAAAATTAACTTTTTCAACTTAACTTTTGAAAATGTTCCGGAAGGTCTGACACTTTTATATATATCTTAAATTAAAGCTGATGTAATATACTTCATTATGGAAAAAAAAAATTTCTGACTTTATTTTGTCTTCATAGTGAAAATAGCTACCGTATTCAAAAATATGCTATTTTTGTGTTAAAATTCTTGGTTTTGNAAAATGAACTAATCAATATAATTTTTTTTTTTATAGATGCTTGATGTCTTGACCTATCATTTGGTATATTTTTTTTATAAATTTAATCCTTTACCAGTCCACAGGGTGAATTCCTCCCTTATTCACAAAAAATTAACTTTTGAAAGTGTTTTGGAAATACTGACACTTTTATATATATCTTAAATTAAAGCTGATGTAATATACTTCATTATGGAAAAAAAAAATGTCTGACTTTATTTTGTCTTCATAGTGAAAATAGCTACCGTATTCAAAAATATGCTATTTTTGTGTTAAAATTCTTGGTTTTGTATTTTATTTTATTATAAGGGGATTACACTGATTTTCATAAATATTATATCAATCTAATTGACATAGTATAAAAAGTTAAACATATTTAAATTATTTTGTTTCTTTGAAGTCGAGAAAAATAACTTTAAAATTTGAACTAGCTAAATTTCCATTTTTATTAAGTGACGAATGCGAGGTACAATTTCTGAGACGGTAACACTGTGGAACTGAATTTTTTCTTAATTCTTTTTGAGTTAGAAAAAAATGTTTAACTCATTTGATTTTTATCTCATTTAGATTCAATAACTTCAATAAATATCAAGGATTCCATTACTGTAGTCTCCTCTTGTGAGAAGAAATTCATATTAATATTATTTTACTATGTGGTTTTTTTTGTAGCTATCATTTATATTCTCAGCTCTCACTTGACCTACTTTTTTGACAAATTTTTTTTTTTTAATTAAACACTATCTACAGATTTCATCGAAGCGTTTTTTATGATAGTGATTTTAATCACTGTTTTTTTTTTAAATATATTTTTAAATGGTCATTGATTTATTGTTGATTGACCATTAGATTTTTTTAAAATAATAATAATTTTTAGATTTTTTTTAGCTTTGTTTAATTGTATTTTTTATCAATTTATGGAAGATTAAATATTTATAATGATAGTACCTTCTAAAATACTGTTTAATTGTTATTATCAATTAGTCTCATTTTACTTAGATAATTTTGCTACAATGTGAACTAATTAAATTTGTATGTTGATATTTAACGAAATTAAGTTGACTTTAGTTATTGGTACTAAAAATATATGTAAAAATTATAGTTTTTAAATTTTGCTAAAAATGTAATTAATATGTAGATTTATTTCAAAAACTTATTGTCTTCTATTAGATTTGGTGATCCTAATATATATTTTCGTTTTTTAGCCTATAATTAATTTTTGAAATAAGATCCATAGTCATGTACTAGTACATGTAGTGGTGTAAAAAGGATATTTTCAAGGGAGGCTATGGATAGACTTTTTTTTTCTGTTTAACATATACTCTTACTAGCACCAAAAATTATATAATGTTAGTAGTAATAATTAACTAATTAGGGGGCTACAGTTACTTTAGCCTATCTCTTGATTATATCACTAAGCACATGTCTATTTGTAATTATATAGATACTTACGACTTCAGTTATAATGATAATCACAAAAAATATTTCCAAAATTATTTTTATTTTGTAATTAAGTGGCTTGTACTAAATCACTTTATATTGTACCTTTCTGGGTTATCCAGCGCTTTGGCAAAGTATGTTAATTCCTTGTTTAACAAAAATCCGGCTGCACGTTTTTCAAATCCTTCACCTAACATAGAGCTATGAGGTCTGTGAGCAGTACCAAAAGCATCATTGACATACAAATCCCCTAATTTGCGTAATGACTCCCTGAATTTTTTGACATTTTCTTTATCAGCTTTGACCTTTTCACCAGCTTCATTTACACCCTTTCCTTCTTCCTCAATATGATATCTCAGATTCTCCAGAAGAAATACTGTACCAGGAGTAGGATCAGCACAAGCTTGTTCAACTTCAGGCCCAACACAATCAGGTAAAAATGTTACATTCCTAAAGTTAATGAATATTATATTAATTTTATGATAACATAATTGCTATTTATTTACTTTTTAATTTTCTGACAAAGGTTGAATATATGATTTTTGTGAAGATTTTGATTTTTGAGGATTGAATGTAAGGAGGATATGTTTCTATAGGAAAGAAGGAAAATAAGTAATAGTTCTTAAATAAGAAATACTAATCAAGGAAAAATTTTTTAATAAGGAATACTTACTAATAACAAATAAATTTAAATTCTTTGCATTTCAATTATAATGAGTTTAAAAAGCTTATGGTTAGTAAGAATGAACAAGTAATATTAAAAACAAAAATAAAATTATTATTTATAAATTATAACTGTACATCAAAGAAAAACACAAGAAAAATATCATAAGTAACATTTTTCAAAAAAATGGCGACCTCTGAAATTGTATGCAATTATAACATTACTTTAGTATCATTAATTTTTTACAGCTTACACTAAGGAATAAAAATGTTTGTAATGTAATGTTAAATCATTATTATAGTATAAATTTTTTGTAGGAAGTTAGCACAAACATAATGAGAGGGATCTATCGGGTAAGTACTTCTCTCATTATTTTTAAAAATGATATTATATTTATATTTATTAAGCTAATCTCAATAGTATCTATTTTAACGTTCTTATTTTTTTTAACATCAGTTGTTATAAAACAGAATAAATAATGAAAAATATCATAAAACTAATATTACAAAAATTGTTATTTTCTTCTAAAAGGTCATTGCTTATAACATTTACTCTATCACTTATGCACTATTAATACTACAGTTAAAGGGAGCATTATACTTATGATTGATTTATATAGTATTTTTTATTTATTACAAAATTAACATTTTGACTTAAAGCCATATTATTTTAGAAATTAAAATTAATAAAACTATCAAATACTTTTTGATATTCCCAAAATTACTCTATTAAAAAAAAAACAACATTTATTTACAGTAATAACTTTTAACATACAGTTGTACTCTTTTTCTCGATTCGGTATAAACGTTTCAATGACTTCAGAATTTCTGAAGTTATTACTTATGTATGTTGCTATTTGAAAAGTTAAAGTTGACACCCTTACAAAGGTTTAAGAGATGAACATAAAAAATAATGAATGATAAATTGAGAAAAACATATAACTAAAGGAAACCAATAAAAAAATTATTAATATTATTTTTATTTTTCAATTGGTTTATAGTAAGTAAATCACTTTGTATGTTAAAAATTATTACTCAAAATAAATGTTGTTTTTTTTTTAATAGAGTCATTTTGATAATATCAAAGTCTTTTTAAATTTAAAAATCTTTTGATGTTTTTCAGAAAATTTATTATATTTTTTATTTTAAGTTTTAATACCTATTTTATTTATTTACAATAAAAATAAACATTCNATTTAATATATTTTTTATTTTAAGTTTTAATACCTATTTTATTTATTTACAATAAAAATAAACATTCATTTTAGAAATATTAGTTACATATTAAATACATACTGTGATTATTTTTTTAGTGAGTTATGATAAAAAATCACTCTATATAGACTTAACATTTAATTTATTACCTATTAAGAAGTTTTTGAAGTTCTTCAGCAACTGGTTTCAAGGAGTATTTAGCATTAGGTAAACCATCTGGTCGTCCAAGATGAGACATTAAAACAAGGGACTTAGCTCCGTTATCAAGTACATATTTAATGGTATCCAGTGCAGCAACAATACGTTGATTATTAGTTATTTTACCATCTTTCAATGGAACATTAAAATCAACTCTAAAAACACAATTTCAAAAAAAAAAAATGAAGATTTTATAATAAAGGAATTTTTAACTAACATAGCATTTATCCAGAGATTTACTTCATTTTTATTTTTTATTATTTCTATTATTCAATAAATATAAAAAAATTCATTAAAATAGATATTTTTTTTTAAATAATCATTTTGCTCAAGTGGTTTTGAAGCATTTGGAGAAATATAGTTGATTAAATTAATTTTTAATGTGACCAGCATTAGAAAAAAATAAAACAAAACCTTCATAAAATAATGACTAAATGTGTAAAATGCCCATGTTGAATAATAAAATTTAAATAAAGGTTTTTAATTTTTTTTTTTTGTTGACCTTATTATGAGCAATCAAAATCTATTAGGTCAATTGACCAAATTTGAACTAATCAATTGATAATGTCTCAACCCTAATATACACTGATTATATTCTATATAATAAGAAAAATAAATATATTAGGTATATAATTCAAATTAATAAATCATGGTTCCAAAAATATGTCATAAAAAAATTGATATTTATAATTGTGGTAATTAGATATCAGCTTTAACTGATATTTGGATATACATTTAATAGATATATAAATGAAACATGAAACATTATGTATTACAAAAAAGGAAATGAACAATATTGATTAAATTTTTGATTTGTAATTCAAGTCGACTCGTTCACTGGTACGACCTATCATTTACATCATTGTTAAAATATTGTAATGAAAGAAAAACATCTTACTTTAATAATTATTAAAAATAATCACACATCAGGATATGGCTTAATTTAAAAAAAGGCATTTTGAGATAAATGATTTAAGAAATTTGACCTTCCACTAAAGTTACATGGTTATACTTTATTTTTAGCATTAGTTACAAATGGAAGTAAAATTTCATAAATAGATCCTATATCAATCGATAGAAAATAAATACCCCAATTAATATATACAGAAATGTAAAAAATCATTATTTTCGATTTGATACCTTATAGTTCTGACTGCACAATATGTATTATTAAATAATTTTAAAATATATTAATTTTCTAACCTTATTAAAACTCGTTTATTTGTTACTTCTAAACTCTTTACACTAAGCTTGTTTAACGCCATTCTTGTTTACAGATGAATAAGAAAAAAATTGTTTATAATGATATCGACTTAGAATAAAAATCTCAAAACTTACAGGAAGAAAAAAATTTATAATTTTACTATCCAGAATCAACGTTAGAGTAACAACCTAAAATAAAGGATTATTGATTTTTCAATGATAAGCTGCCGGTAAAACTAATGTCACACTGCAAGTAAAGAGTTCTTATCAGTATAACCTTGACTAACATGTCGGTCATTTCAAACTTCTGAATTGAAATTATTCTATAGCATTTCTAGCATAACTTGTGTTAGCTTCGATGCTAAGCTGAGAAGGTATTAATTTTACCATGATATGTTTTTTACAATATATTAAATATCTCAATTTATATGTTGATTAGTAAGAAAAAATTTTCATTTTAAGTCACAAAGGAATTAATGTTGCAAAAAGTAGTCTATTTAACAAAATATCAAACTGATGGTATTTTCAGAGCTTTTAAAAATACATTTTTTTTTATTGTAATGAATACAAGACAATTAGTACTTTTTATAAACATCATATTTTAAGTGCTGTTAATGGTCAAATTAAATTAAACTAAAAATTAGTAAAATTATATAATGAGGACTGATTACTCTTATCTAATACTGTATTAAATATTAATTTAAAACTAAAAAATAATTCAAAATTGGGTATATGTATTTTGGAAACAATTTTACCATAAGCACTAAACACAGTTTTCATATTTTTTTATAGCTTTTAAAATAAAATATTTTTAATAATTTTCAGCTTTATTTAATATGCTACCTTAAATGTAAAAACCAGATTGTTGGACTTTTAAATATTTATTAATATTATTTTTAAGGCGTCTGGGTACCGACCGCTTTTTAGTCAAAAACAACCCGTTTTTGTTCCATCAGTACGACGAAACTACTGATGC